>NW_028262380.1:60287555-60439944 GCF_047370975.1 Nipponia nippon
GCAAGCCTTGATTTGGATGTTCAACTACAGCACGAGGACAGATGCCTCCAAAATAAAGGAGCCACTTACTGGCTGCATTCAGGTGCTGTGCAACTCTCAATGGGATTTTATAAAAATTCTGCCTAGTGGACATGACATTATTGCACAGCAGATGAGCACTCTTATAAGGTTTATCATCTGGTGTCCCACCTGTTAAGTAGTTTTCTATGATCAAAACTTTGGAAACCCTAGGCTGTGGAGGATCTGTGTGGGCTAATGACATGAGACAACTACTTGGTAGGCAAATGGTTTAATTGAACACTGCAAGCAATTAAGAACCATAGGTCTGAGACCTTTTCCTTCATTTCTTTTTTGCCTTTCTCCTACATCACTGCTTATATAGTAGGTTCACACAAAATACAGTAGTCTAACACTTGAACATGTTTTGATGTCGGTGCTCAGTCATAGAAATTTTTCAGTAAATTATTCCATTCTCCCTTTTGGAGGTACTTTCTGCAAACCATGAACAGCTGATCTATATCACCTCAAGTGCTTATTAGAACCAATACCATTTTAAATGTCTGCATGACAGACCCACATGATCACCTAACCAAGGAGCTGCTGCCACACTATGCAACATTTTTGAGCAACAAGGTCCCAAACTGAACTTGTCCTAACTCCATGAAAAGGGATGAGCGGGCCGGGGGGAGAAGAGAGAGAATCAGTAAAAAAAATTATCACACGCATTTGAGTAAGTAATTGAAGAGTGGAGATTTTTGCAAGCAGAAGACGACTTGATTCCCTCAATAAATTATTCATTGCAAATTATTCACTCAACTCCAATAAATAGACATAGCCTCTCTTTGCTTTTTCAGAGAAAAAAAAAAAATCCACAATATTCCACAAAAGCCAAAAAGGAAATATTAGAGATATTATTTACACTCAAACAGAACGGATTATTCACAGGGTGCTGAAAGCAATCTTTTCAACCAAGTGATGCATCGTACTGTCAAGAAGCCAAATTTTCAGAAGGACTCAGCACCCAGCAACTCCTGCTGAGAGCAGTAGCCTATTGAAAATCCAGCCACTTCATGGACATGCCTAAATAAGAGCTGGCGGTTTTGGAAACCTGCCCTTGGCTTCCCCTCCTGACATGCTATGCACTCTACTTCACACAGGCCAGCCCACACAGCCATACGTTCTCTCTTGAATGCCTTTATCTGCAGAGTGACAAAGACAACCTGCAGCATCTTCAGATACAGCGGGGGGAAGTATAAAGAGAAATCCCTGCATCCCTCCCACCCTTACAGGTTTTTCCATGCTCCCCAAAGGGCGCAGTGCAGCCCTCTCTCTACAGGCTGAATGCTGCCAAGGAGAAAGTAGCAAGACCAGAAGAACAGACTCTCCAGTTTTAATAAAGCTGTCAGGGTTGACATATAGTATCTACCGCTTTTCCGTTCTCTTCCATCTCAGGCAGGATGGAGGGATTATGCAGATGAGCCACTATATTGTGTCGGGCTCAGAAACATTGTCCTGTGTGTTTGGCATAGCCTGAATTCGTTGCTATACCCCTGAATGCCCACAGCTATGAACTGTCTTGGTGGGATAAACACCTTAACAAAGCTGTTTAGCAGATTCACTAAAAGGTTCTGGCAGGCAAAAACATTTCTAGTGAATGGGAGAATGTGCTCTCATTCCCCTTCCTCACTCTCAAACCTTTGAAGTTTTATTTATGATGTATGTAAAAAATAAGACACTTAATCAGGGCTCATGGGCTCTTAAAGCTACACTGCTTCTTTCATGCAGGAACAGAAATGTCATCCCAGCTGTAAAATCTCTTCTACTTCCCAGCCACAGAACAAGCCACCACAAGTTTTTCACTGCCAGTTCATCTCTGCATACATCCACACTTTAGGAGGGATGAAGAAAAGGTAGGGAAGCTTTCGACACAGCAACCCCATTCAGCTAAAGAGAAGCCAGATGAGGCCCTTCATTTCCCTCTCCACAAACCACATGCTCTGGAAAGGAGGCTTGCTTTGACTGTCATTACAGCAGGTAACACAAACCCTTAGCCTCCTAAAGAGGTGTAGAGTCCAGAAGCCAAGGAGTTTGTATGGACTCTGCAGGACTGAATCCTAGTTTTATCATGACTGCTGGGAGCAAGTCCTATCACTGTTTCACTGCTGCTTCCTCTTCTGCAAAACTTCAGGCCCACGAAGGCATTTTTCTTGTATACGTTTATAAGCAGTCCTGGTCACTCAGCCACCCAGAACCACTGCAGCTTTCCCACGGAGCCTTTACATCTGGATTTCACTTCCACTATCACAACACGTGGCCAGGACAAGCACTGTGCAGCATGGTCTGACTTTACCCAAGGCTCCTCCACAGACACGCACAATCAACAATAACATGGAAGACCATAATTTTGTTCTCTAATATTCTTCCTTTGCTGATTATGCTTTCTCAAAGTCAGATAAATTATATGTTCTTTCCAAGAAGAATGAAAAATAACAAATCACTGATGATCTGGATGAGGGGACTGAGTGCACCCTCAGCAAGTTTGCAGATGACACCAAGCTGGGTGGGAGTGTTGATCTGCTGGAGGGTAGGAAGGCCCTGCAGAGGGACCTGGACAGGGTGGATTGTTGGGCCGAGGCCAACTGTATGAGATTCAACAAGGCTGAGTGCAGGGTCCTGCACTTGGGTCACAACCACCCCATGCAACGCTACAGGCTTGGGGAGGAGTGGCTGGAGAGCTGCCTGGTGGAAAAGGACCTGGGGGTGTTGGTTGACAGCCGCCTGAACATGAGCCAGCAGTGTGCTCAGGTGGCCAAGAGGGCCAATGGCATCCTGGCTTGTGTCAGGAATAGTGTGGCCAGCAGGACCAGGGAGGTGATGGTGCCCCTGTACTCAGCACTGGTGAGGTGGCACCTCGAGTAGTGTGTTCAGTTTTGGGCCCCTCACTACAAGGAGGACATCGAGGTGCTGGAGCGTGTCCAGAGAAGGGCACTGAAGCTGGTGAAGAGTCTAGAGCACAAGTCTTATGAGGAGCAGCTGAGGGAGCTGGGGTTGTTTAGTTTGGAGAAGAGGAGGCTGAGGGGAGACCTTATTGCTCTCTACAACTACCTGAAAGGAGGTTGTAGCGAGGTGGGGGTCGGCCTCTTCTCCCAAGTAACAAGCAATAGGACGAGAGGAAATGGGCTCAAGCTGCGCCAGGGGAAGTTTAGGTTGGATATTAAAAAAAACTTCTTCATTGAAAGGGTGATCAGGCACTGGAAGAGGCTGCCCAGGGAAGTGGTTGAGTCCCCATCCCTGGAGGTATTTAAAAGAAGGATAGACATGGTGCTCAAGGACATGGTTTGGTGGTGGACTTGGCAGTGCTAGGTTAATGGTTGGACTTAATGATCTTAAGGGTCTTTTCCAACCTAAACGATTCTATGATTCTATGATTCTAAATCCTTAACTTAACTTGAAGCATCTCTGTGGAACAGCTGTACTAAAAAAAGATTCAACATGCTAACCCACTACACTACTGTTATGAAACTGCAGCCATGAGAATGCATCCCCAACTGATCTCTTTTAAGAAGGTTACATCCTAGTGCAACCTGAAGTATTAATGAAGCAAAAGCTTGGGCCAGATAGAAGCCTCGATACAGCAGAGGTACTTTACAAAGTTATCTCAATTCCTTTCCTGCACTGGGAGTACCGCAGTTGATTACAGTGAGCCATGACAGCATGGACTGCTAAAAAGTAGTCATTGTAATTTGATTGTTGTTCTGGTATCTATTCTTTCTCTTTTGTGTCTCTCTCAGGGAGAAGAATAGGGAGTAATAGCACATCAAAACAAAGCAAGCTTTTCATACCAAGCTAGACACATTACCTTGTCTTCCGTGTTTTGTTGGTATTTTAAGAATGAATTGACAGATTTGACAAGATGGGTATCGAAAGAATTTGAAAAAATGCCAAAGCTATAGGATCTAATCAAGACAGACTGTACAGCCAGCTTCTGCAGAAGAAAGAGCTGCGTGTAGGTGGGCTGCATACTAAAACTCAGAAGGGCAGGCAGTCACCAGAGGTTTTTTCCCTGATTTTAGGGAAACAGAGATCAATGTTGTGAACCTCTATAAACAATCTGGAAAAAAGCTCCTGCTCCCGTCTTACCTTTCCTTGTTAGGCAACCCACCCATCCACTATTTTCCCTCCCCCGCACCCCGATTAACTCCATTAACCTTGCATACAGGCAGGTCGAAGTTGTGGCTGATAGCGGGTCTTTGTCATGCGAAGCATGAAGGCGAAGACAAGTTGCTGCAATGCATCTGAAAAACGGCAGGCTTCTTCACAGCACACTGCCACAAGAGGCTACTAGGTCCAATTAGAATATCATCCAAGATCAGTTTTAATTTAGCTTCTATTTATGACTACTTGGCTTAATAAATTAATTTAGTTTACTGTGCAAACAAAACCACAAGTCTGGGAAGGTGAACAGATTCATAAGATGATTTCTGGAGAGGATGCCTTCAACCACAAGCCAAACAAGAAACTCTAATGATTTGGCCCGTGACAATTTCAATATCTCCTTGATTCTACTGAAGTCTAGGCTTATTCTTCACACATTTCTTTGCTGAGTGAGGGAAAGGTGACAAATAAACAGTAAATAGAGTTAGTAAAGAGAGACAGTAAGTAAAGATAGTAAATAGAGATAATTATTAGTAAAAAGAAATCAATTAATAGTAAAGAGTGATAAATCCAGTTGTCTTATTCTTTTGCAGCAGCAGGACCCTGATTCAAGAAGGCACTTGGGCATATGCTGGTGTAAGCACACAATTAAGTGCCCTCTCTTCGTATTTCTGTATTGTATTAGCTGGTTTCCTTACAGGCTCTTTGTCACAACCACATTTCCCATCTAGCGCAGAGGAGATCGTCTCAGGGTATTTTACCCGCTTGTTCAGCTCCTCTTCTCTTCCCTGGGATCCCTTCTCTACAACAGCCACTCAGCACACACCCAGATTTGCCTCTGCCTCCTGTCTCTTGTCTCTGCCCAGACCACCATTTTCCAAGTCGTCCCTGCTCTGCACCAGCCTTCCTAGTCAGAAACATCTCTCATAGCTTTTTCCCCAAACTCCGTACCTGCTGGCTGTTTTCTAGAGCCCTGTGCCTGCTATCCAGGAGAAGAATTTACAGTACCCCCCTTCACTGAATGCCTGATGAGCAGAGAAGGCACAAGAGCTGAGGCAGAGCTTGGCGAGACATTCAGGGTTCTTAGATGAAACCGCTAGGAGAAGAAAACTGAGAAACAGCAGGGTCATATGCATTGGATCCAACCCCTGTCAGTAACCATGCCTAAGAATAGACTAAGATTGAAACATCTCCTGTATTGTGCTCCAGAAGGAGCCCAGCCAAAGACCTGGGTGCCCATGGCATGCAAAGCAGAGACACAGAAGTGGAAAAGCTAAGCAAAGTAGCAGAACTTCTCCAGGCATTTCTGCACCTGTAGTACGGGAGTTAAAACCAAAGTCAGTAGTATGTGTCAAACAGTTGTCACTGCTGCATGCCAGTTATTTCCCTGATCTCCATGCAGATGCTGCATCCCTCCTTTTGATTTCAATAAAATCCCTGGCAGCCTTTCTCTGAGCAATCACTTGTTCAACAGACACTCTGGGTTCACATCATCCATGAAAGAGTCCAAACACCAGAGGCTGAAGAAAGCTGCACCCCTTTTGTCTACAAGCAATGGTGTTTGAACAGTTCTCAAGCACTCTCAACAATTTGCATTCCTTTTTGCAAAAGAGGACAAATCCATCTGACATATGCTAGGTTCAGAAGAGCAGCAAGTTTTTCAAAATCAAAAGGAAAAACTGCAGGAAGGGATTCGGAGAGCAGAAGAAAACATTTCAAAACCTCTATAGACAGGAATCTATAGTAGCAAGTGAGAACTTTCATCTCACTTCTCCTTTGAAGGACTGATAAATGTTTCTATTTATTGTAAGCATCTAGTTCATTTTAGCCCCTTTAGCACTGCTTAGCAGGGACACGTCTATTATACATTAAATGCAACAGGATTATACATTAGAGATGCAAGCCATGGATGATGAAATTCTGCTCAAATACAGTACAGCAAAATTGAAAAGTTCAGTGGAGTTTCTCAGGCTTGATACTACCATAATTAAAACCTGGTGTGAGAACAATCTCTTCCTGTACCCCCACATTCAGCTGTAGTATTTTTTTACTGCAGTGTTCACTTTCCATGTAGAAATCCAGATCTCTAATCCTCACTTTACTGTTTCACGTCTGACATTCTAATTCATGTCAGTGCAAAACAGGTTTACGGCGCTAACAAATCAAAGTAGTTATTTTACCCTAGTTTAAATGAACCGAGGAAGCTCCCAGTAATGAAATATTAGGCCTTCTGCATTTCAGTGTGAGTGTCTAAGTTGTAACCTCCAAATTTGACCTTAGAGCAGCTGAGGAGAGATGATTAGCATAGCTCACTCCGTAAATATTCCAAAGTCATCATCCTTTTCGACCAACATTAGAAATTAGGATTGCAGATGCAACTCAGAAGTGTTATTTGCAAGAGAAAATTTGTAGATTTTATTATTTGTATTATCTGCATAGTTTCTGTTTGTATATTTTAACTGATTGTAGGAATATTTGTTTAAACACTAGCACTGACACCTGTGTGAGACACACACATCACATCTTTTCTGAAATAATTTCAAGATCTGCCCCTAGACATGATGGTCCCTGAGGAGAGCTGGCTGGAATATTTTTTGCTAAGGCAAATATTTTTCCAGAAACTGTTTTCAAAAATCACATCATATTCAAGATGCCTCCACAAATTTTTTTCCTTTTGACAAAGAAAGACCTCTCAGATGTAGGGCTGTCTTTTCTCTTCTAATTAGAAAGACCTGTAAGTTGAAGGCACAGCTATTGATCCTACGCAGCATCATGAAAATATTCAAAAGTATCTGATTTTCAAAAGAAGCGCAAATTCTCAAACTTGTTTTGAAGCTCCGAAAGCTGTTGTGAAACCAATTTGCTCTACTGCAGGGATTTTTTTTCAAAATCTTGAACAAGCCTTCTCTTTTCCTCTACATCCACAACTGTACAGGGGATGGAGGAGAGACATGTACAACAGCACCTCAATATTCTCCTACTCAAAGCTAAAAATCAAAACTTAAATTAATTCTGAATTTTTCTACTAAAAATTGAAATACTACCCCTACTAGCCCTCAGAACATTTCTGGCAAACCTATGTTCTTAAGAAGTTTTTTTAAACTATCGTTGATATATAAAGGAGTTATCCAATATTGGGTGCTGGGAATATCTCTGAATTCAAAAAATTAATTCGATACTTAATGTCTGTGAACTTTGGTTGTCCCTTTGGGGCGAATTACAGAAACTTTTGGCCTTCACTGATAAAGCAGACAGCCAAAAATTGGATTTCAGTTGATATTTGCTCTGTCCCTCCATACACTCTTCTATTGGCAAACCGAGATACCAGAATGTGCGGTACTTGAAAGCCACCTTTTTGTTTTGCATATTAAGCCATAAGCGGTCTGAGGCTAGTCCAGAAGTCTGCCAAATGAATTGGTTCAGCCTTGGCAGAATATAAAGCAAATCTGGCAAATAAAGCTGGCAGAGTGAAAGCACAGACCCATTGAAAGCATGTGGCAAAGCTCCAGCTGGTGAGAGCAGCGGCAGAACACACCCACACTACCTGCAGAATTGATGCAAAGCAGAAAGCAACATCTTAGGACGGGATTTTTCATGGGATCTAAGATGTCAGACACCCCGATCCCACTGTAATTCAGCTTGTCAGAAAGTTCCAGCTGTTTCCTAACAGCTTGGTCCCAAAATTTCCATTACTGCTTTATGATTTGATCCGGGAGAGCTCTAAACCTTCTCTAACACCGGCTGGAACTCACGTTGCACTGTATAACAGCAGCGGTACAAACAAATATTTGCTAATACTTGCCAATATTTGCTCCTACTGCTTTGTTAGCCTCCTTACTCTAAGCATCCATTTTTGGTTATTGCTGCCACGCTTCCCTGATCCCACTGGGCTGGTGATTGAAATTAACAATCTGCCCGTCATCACCGGGCTTCACACAGATCTTGCGGGAAGCGTGGAGGCAAAGGCAAAGTTGTTCCAAGCTTGGCTGGAAAAAATTGTGGGCATTATCACTAAGTTTAAAGAGACCCATCATTGCAAAATGCCAGCTAAAACTGCCACCTCTAGTTTCCACGTTCTCCCCTTCTGATGAATAGGCAGTGATTTGGGTTTGTTCCACTTGCTTGTCCCTCAAACCAGCAAATAACATTTCTCCTTGCCAGTCAGTGTCCTTTTTCCCACTTGGCAAATGCTGGTTTGCTCCCCACCGCATTGCCTTCTGTGCAAGAAGCTGGCTCTGCAACTGTTTGTTTTTGATTGCTTCCTTATTTTTATTAGCATAGTCTATAGCAGCTCAGCTTTGGGAGCCTGGCTAAAGTCCTTCCAATAGCCTTGTCCTGACAGCTCACTTGTCCAGCAGCAGCATAAAAGCTGTTTCGTACACAGGCAAATTTTAAATACCCATTGATTGGAAGGTAGGTGTAGCTGGGCACAGGCCAAGCGTTCTGGTGGTAGTCCAAGGCAGTAACATTTTGGTTCAGAGGAAGGAACCTAGCAATTGAGAAGTCCATTTTTGGCTACCATACTACAGCACTCCACCGCAACACAAGTGTTCCCCGGTGACACACTTGCCCACACCCCCAGCAGCATGCTGGCTGGGCTACAGTTTCTATTAGGAATGAGTTTGATACGGGAAAGTAAACTGCATCTGTTTCAATACAACCAGGGACTGAGCCTCAGTCCTTCAGTTCCAAGAGCTGCCTTTGCTGTTGAAAGCAACAAAGAACAGAAATAGACTCTACTCTCACATCTTCAAATCCCAAAGGATTATGTCAGAAACAGCAGGTGATCTCCTCCAGTCCTGCTCTATCTTCTGCATAGATAGAAAAGTACTTAAAAGAAAGAAACTGAAATTTCCTGCCTATGCATTTTTTTACTCTCCACTGCTTTTCATTTTTAAAAAATGTGAATTAAAATAAGACAGGAAAGGGGATCTGACATCTTTCAAGTCACAAAAACATACAAAAATAGGGAGAGGGGCTGGTTTAAAAAAAAAACAAACAACACAAAAACAACAAAACAACAAAATTTGCAAACAAGAAATTATTTTTGCCTCTTGGCTATTTTCTGATTTCATTTGGGAGATAATAAAGCGCTGCAACAGCTTGCCCAGAGCAGTCAGGAATCTGTCCTTGTGCTGAAAAAAGCCCTGAGCAACCTGGTCTGAATGTGCTGTTGGCCCTGCTCAGGGTGGGCGGCTGGACTAAATGACCTCCTGAGTACATCTGGTGTGTCTGTAATGTTGTCACTGCCGTTGCACATTCTGTCATTTATTTATGCAAGATACTTACAACAGTTATTACTTTTGTTCAACCTTTTTTAAGCAGGCATATCAATAATATAAAGTAGGACCTCAAAGCAAATCCTGAACCTCTCCTGGTTTGACCTCCACCTCATTCAGAGCCGATGAGAAATCACCATAGGGAGCTGCATTGCAGAATATACCTGTACCACCTCAGCCACAGCATCCTGTACAGGCTGGACAACTCTCTTAATTCCTCCAAGTGTAAATCACTCTCCAAACTAATGGGCTAGAGAAATTATAGCAGGAGAATGCTATTACCTTGCAGTTCTAAGATATTACTCTTTAAGATATCTAAGCAACAGAAGCCTCTGATTTATCTATTCAGAAACTGCCTGCACAAATGCTTAGCTAAAAGATGTGTGTATTCATACGAATTTCAGACTTCACATTTGCACTAGGGAGGAAAAAACACTGAAATATCCTTCAAGGAAGTCAATACATCACTGCAGACAAGAGGTAAACCTTGACTGCAGTCTCTCCATCTCTCTGCCTTGCACTCAATGAGCAGGATGACCAGACACCGCGGATAGGCCATGACAGTAAAGGATCTGACAAATCTGCCAAAAAACATACAAACCTCATTTGTTAAGCCAGCACATTATTCACGGCTACCAAACCCAGCAACGGAGAGGGTGTTCTGCCCCCACCACATCCATATGGGTCTCAGCACCCTTGGGCTTGGAGAAGCATCATTCTTTCCTTTGGCTACATTCCCAGGTCTATGTCCATCCCACTTCAGATCAGGGCCAAAGGTAGAAACCTTTTCCTGAACGCCTTCTTACTTCAAAGGACATCCCCATCCATCAGCTTCTCATCTACACTCTCTTTTCCCTTTTCTTACGTACAGAGGGAAGAGCTCTGAGAACTACCTCTCTGGCCATCTCCAGATCTCAGCCCTGCTCCGGGCCTACAAAACATGCCAGCTGACAAAGCAAGCATCAATTCAGTGAATTGCTCTTTGCCATGCGTGGCTCGTTCCGTTCACTATTATCTTATCCTTTACCTCCATTTATTCCCTCCACTGTTACCTCCTTTCCCAAGTCAAAATTATGTTTCTTGAACCTTTTTAGTCCAGGCTTCTGAAAAGCTCTCAGCACCCATGACCTCACCCAGTATTTCAAAAAAGCGTAATTCTCCTTTAACTGTACGTATGAAAAGATGAAGTTTTCAGACATGGCCAGCACAGCAAACAGATCTCAGCAGAAGATATTAGAGGCAGAAATATATTTCAGCATCAGTGGCTAACCAGGAACTGCAGGAGCAGACCTCTGAAAAAAAATTTCTTTTCGACACCATCCGTGTTTAAATGGCAATATTGACACAAGTGTCTCGCTCTCCACTGTAATTGAGTGTTCCATTTCTGGTCCCTTATTACCAGTTTCAAGAATAATCTTCTGCCTCATGGGGCAGGGGGAAGAAGGCAGGCAGAAATCAACATTTCTATTGAATGGGAAATTCTAGTAATTCAATCTTTTTTCTTCTGTGCAGGAGAAAATAGAAGTGCTTACAAGAAAGCATTAACTTTTTTTTGCAGAATGAAAGAGTTCAGGAAAAAAGCTGTTTCATTTTTATTAAACAGTTTCTCAAGTGAAATGATTTATTTTACCTTCCTGCCTGAAGAAGTCGCACTCCATTTTGTTGAGCCAAACAGGGACTAGCCATGTTAATCCTGTTCCACCAGGCCTGCCTGAGACACGGCAGACTCACTGCTCCCTCTTTCAGCAGGAGCGCTTGGAAACGCCACATGCCACTTCAGATTCCACAGCGTTGGGATGACGCATCATCCCCTCATACGCCACACGGTTCTTGCTACAGAAACTTCCAAATGACTAGGGAAAGTGTCTGTACAGGAAACAGCTCCGCAATTGTATGTAGCCTTCTTAATCAGTACAAAACCCCCTTCATTTAAACAAAATTAAATACCATAACTTCCATTTAACTCAGTCTCGCAACTTATTTAAGCCTATGATTAATACATCACAACATTCACTGTTGTAAAATTACTTGCATCTTGGCTTTGTTGTAAAAGCAAGTACAGTATCAAACTTATACCCATGTCTCCAAACCACAGCTAGACCTGATTCCCCACTGCTGAGCCTCAGCAGAGCTGACATATCCCTTCTGAGTCCACATTTCCAAGCTCATCTGCCTTGCCACACAGTAACTATGTCAAGCCACTCAGGTCCTTGCAAAGCACCACATCACACAGCTCCCAGCATCCTGAACTTGATATATTCTCCTTCTTGAGGTCTTTGGTCTCCTCACTCCACCATCTGCTAGTGTAAACATCTCCCACTACAAAGCAAAAATTCAATTTCTGTGGAAAACTGCCTCCTGAGTAAGCGGGGAAAAAAAACCAACCCACCAAACAAAACAAACAAGCAACCCCCTGAAATACATCTCTCTTCTTTATGCATAATTTCCTGTCATCAAACATTTTAGACAAAACATGAAGATGGGTTGTGTTTTCAGCTGTTTAACAGAAACAATCTTTTTTTGTTACCAGAATATCCAGCAGTCGTGGCATTGTCTTGCTCTTTGTTGAGAAATTAGTTTTGTCCTGAAAGAAACCGTGCAACTGCTTTCTCCATTTATCCTGCTATGCCATGGAGCAGCTCCCAGCATTACCAGCCCGCGTGCCTGTGGAGCAGCCATCCCCCCACTGAGACAGACACAGGGGAAGGTGTTGCTACTTCTCTTCCCATCGCTGGGACCGCGGAGCCAGTTGCAGTCTCCCAGTCTGGAGAGACCTTTGAGCTCCTGAAAGTGGAGACAGAAAATAAGGTTGTTCTCCTCAGAGTTCTGGTACCTGCTCAATACTTCTCTGTTTAGGGTTGGAGATAACAGAATGAATAAAGTCCTGTGGGAAGAGCGTTCTCCTGTGTTGTGTTCCTGCCCACCAGCTTCTCTATCTTTAGATATATGGCAAGAAATCCAGACAGCTTCTTTCCTTTCCCGAGATGCACATTTTTTGGCACAGCGTTCCAGCTCTTCAAGGGTTTTTCAAGATCCATCTCCAGCCTGATTTTGCAATTAGTGGTGTTTGTACAATAAAGGCACCAAAACACAAAATCTGGAGCACTTTAATCATAAAGATATTATGTTTTCCTTCATCTTACAACTTCTATTAAATCCTTCACAGGTTTCATTTTCCTGACTCAGGGTAACCACAAACTACACTATTTAAGTTGTAAATTACAGCCTTTTGCAATATTTGAAAGCCCAAATCCTGCACACACTACATTATTTCCACCTAATTGCTAAAGAGATTATGTACTTAAAAATAAATTTTCTCGAGAACCTTTCCCATTAGGAATAGCTGGAAATGAACTAGTGTCAAGTGAACAGGTTTCCTCTATCATTAAAATGTGAGATCAATACAATCAAGATGAATATCACTAATGTTGAGTCACCTTTTTTGTGTCTCCCTGTTAAACTGCTCCAAGCACAAAATGCAAATGCTTCCATTGCTTGCTACACACAGGCCTGAACAACCAGAAGCCCCCCTGAATGCAGTATACAACATTCACTTGAATACAGTACCGCTTCTTGCCTGTGTAAGACAGAGTGATCCAGGAAAGGTGAACAAAATCAGGCAAAACAAGGGCAAGTTTAACACCACATAAGACCATGCTTAAGGGTAGGGAAATAAAACTCATTTTTCTCCTCCTCTTTCTGGCCAATTCAGAATTATTATTACATTTTTTAAATTAGGAAAAAATAGTACAGGAGGCAAGAAACGAAAACAGGACAAATCAAGACAGATAACGTGCTTTTCCCCTTTCACAGTTTGAAGTTTGGGGGAGGAAAAAAGGGTTAAATTTTTTCCAACTCTTGCTTGTTAGAAATTATCCTATGACTTGACTCACATTTGCACATGTTCTCTAACAAACATAGCGAGAAGAAATTGTTGAATTTAGCTAGGCAGGCTCCTCTTAATACAAGTTTCACACTGTTAAGAACAGCAGAAAGTGTAGGAATGGTCATACTTGGTCAGAGCAAGGGCACGCCTAGCCCCATAGACACTCTGGGACAGAAGCCAACCCCCACCCTTGACCTTAGGCATCCATTAAGAACAAGTTAACAACAAGCACGTATGATATCTTCCTCATGGTCCTCTTCCAACATCCATCCACTTGTGGACCCCGTGACTTTGAGCCAAATACTGGTTTTATGTATTTAGTGTGTTTTGACTTCTTTTCAATAAAGCCCAAAACTCCCGCTGAAACAGTGAGAGCTTTTATCAACAATAAACAGCAACCACTATATTATGTGGCAAGTGGCTCCACAGATAAAATTCATTGACGAGCCATCTTCTCTTGCTTATTTTATGCTTGCAACCTGCTGGCCTCCTTCAATGCCACCTACACAGATCTGCCATTTCAGAGAGATAATTTTGTGAGCTGCTACATACATTGCCACAGGTGAATTTCAGGCTGGGATGTTTCTTTCATGGAGGATGCATTTTAAAAAAAGACTACAGGGAACAAAATGGAGCTAAATTTCTCCATGCAAACTAAGAGAAGCATACAAAGACCTGTTTGCTGCTGTACAACTTCAGTGTAGAAAGTCAGCTGAAACCACACAGACGAGCACTACACAAGCAAGAAAGAGCCACAACCCCATGAAAGAGAGTGCAGGAGGCACATATAACAAGACATGGTCAAAGGCTCAATTGCAAGACCTTCCCAAGCACACTAGATGTCCTGGCTAGAGATGAGCTGGTGCAAAGGACGGAGTTAGGTAGTTTTGTTACACATAGCAGAAAGTTTTTTCCCATTGGGAGCAAGAGTGTGATTCCCTCACAGGCCCAGAGGCAGTCCAGCTCTGCCTCGCACTTGAGATTGATGGCGGTGGGGGGGAGGACACAACACGAGGACAAGGAGGATGACCCACAGCTAATCACTATACAGGGTATCTACCACTGCATACAGACAGAGGAAAAGACTTGAGACATTCTGCCAAAACCCCACCTGCCCTGTGGCAAGCAGGGGTCTTTGATCTCTCTTCCCATTTTGAAGTCATTCATTACCAGAGAGTTGTATGGAAGTCAGTCATTCACCAAATAAAACAGCTGATTGCTTTGCTTTTTGGCAATTTGAGGCTAGTTCTTAAGACAAACCCTGGGAAGCAAGGCAGAAGAAAACAGTTTCTTCTATAAAGGAGGCTTATTAAAAATAGGGAACACGTAAAGAAAATTCACTCTCTAAGAATCAGCTGTATGCGTCCAAATTGATTTCATGAACCTATCACCTTTTCTCACCTTTCTCTCCCCTCTGATGAGGTCAAAACTAATAAGTTTCCTGCTGTGATCTCAACACATGGTGAAAAATCTGCAGGAAATCCATTCAAGTAGCTGTAGTTTGGCATAACGGCCTTCTATTAATGAATTGACACTAGAAACATAGCTTTCATCTCCTGCAGGGTCACTGCTATAAGGAAGTACTTACATACTCTCTAAAGGCTAAAGTCTTTCTTTTGTTCAGAAACATGGTCTTGACTGAGCTGCCAGAGCCCTGGGAAATTACATTTCTGTGGAGCTCAAATGTAACGGGCAACAAGCAAATCCTACTAGCTCAAAAGCCAGGTTGGTGTATTCCTGCTGCACCGACACCACCCCCAAGTCAGCAGCATTCAAGCAGCGCCGAGTGTGCTCACCTCTATTGAGATAACTGCTAACCTCAGCAGCTTATTCCATGGATATATTACACCACCTCGTGCTTATACAGGCCTTTTTAGGCAGGAAGATCAGCTTTCTTTCCAGAACAGATCCCACACAAGGAAGCATGACTAGCAAAAAGGAACCTAAGGTACAACAACAGATGTACGTTATTCATGGTAGGCTTCTATCAGTGAAGAGAAAACACAAGGGGCTCCCCTCTTACTTTGAATGTTAAGACGAACAGAGTATATCCTCTCACACTGTCTCACCGTTGGCCTGATATTTCGGTCTGACCTAGTCAGACTCCAGACAAGAAGTACCAGCACCAAGCGGTCACCCAGCAGAGGTTTTCTCCAGACCACGCTTTTCTTCGCATTGACGTTTGCTCCTGAGTCGTAACTACCTGCAGGGAACATCCACCTTCCTGCGTTGCACCACTACAAGCTGGAACCCCACATACTCTGCTAAGATGAGTCAGGCCAGCACAAGTCCTCTTTCATAGCAGCAGAAGGTGCAGGTTATACAGCCTTCGACCAGGACTGAAGTAATTAATTGAACTCATGCAAATTTCTTTTGTCTAATCGTGCTGGAGAGGCCCAGGATGTGGCAGCCCTAATGTTTGGACCATTAGCTCTTTCACCATGTAAATTAAATTCCTTGCTGCTGCCATTGGCCAAGAGATGAAATTAGAGTGCTGTCTGCATTCCAGCTCCCCACGTAAAAAACATGTATATCAGAACTCAACTTCTACTACCAGTGATTTTACACTTGCAGAAATCATGTTGTAACATGCTGACGTTAAAGCTAAAGTACTGGCCCCACCCAAGTTTCTCTGCAATGTCTCACCCCAGCTCCCCACTATAGTCCTAGCTGCTTAATCACATCCCCAGGCAGCACCCCTAGGGACACCAGAGAGACCTCAGCTGAAAGCGAATCCCCGTAGCACCGACCGCAATAGCTGGTCATGACAGCCCAATGAACTAAGTGCTCCTAGCTCCAAACCTTCCTGTTAATAATGACCCTTTGGGGGTTTTCTACTTGCTTCCTCTATGTGGGGGGGGGGATAGGGAGGTTGTTGCCTTTTTTAAGTGCAGGCAATTGCAACAACGTGGACTTCTACTCACATGCTTTTTGAGATTACACTGTGCTATGAAATCCAGTGCAATGTGCTCCACAACCAAAGTGAACTGCATATAACGTATTTTATTTGCTCAAGGGACTGCTTTTCATCTCTCTCCCACTGCCATCTGCCCCAATGTTCTATCAAGGTTTTTCAAAAATACTGTGTTTTCCTTTTTCACAACATCTCAGATTTCAGTGATTGTGCACCCACCTTGGGAGAAGCACTACCTGCATTAGAAACATGGAGCTGAGGTTCAGCAGACATGATTTCTAATTCCAGCTTTGCCATTGCTTTACAAATACAAGCAAGTCATTGAGACATGCTTGAAAAATTATCTCCCCACTGCACACAGATAAAAATTCACCAAAAAATTTCTCTCTTCAGTTGGAGGTCTTCAAAAGAATTTTTGTTTCAACTGACAAACTGACACGTTGGTTCCAGATTTAACAACTGGAGGGGGGGGAAGGGAGCGGAGGGAAGAGGGGGAAGTAGGTGCCTCATGAAATAAAGCAGGACTACAATTTTAATCCAAAGTTTCCAAATGGAAAAGTGCCAGAATTGCATCAAAACTACTTTTTGAGGGGAAGAATAAAGTTTTGCTTCTAAAACTTGTATTTTGATCTGAAAAAAAGGTCTTCAAACACTTTTCATACCCTGATACCAGTGACTGAAAAGATATGGCCTGCAAGCTGCTTCTGTCCTGCAGTAAGTACTGTATTTACACTGTTGCAGGCTTCTATTTGTTGAGCTTGCTGATAAATGAAGAAGAGGAGGTAGGACTGTGGTTGAGGACTTCACACTGAGTACTTGATATTAAGCTGATAGATTATCATGATCTAAATATATTAAAGTCCCATTACTTAATACTAATGACAATGCGAGGGCGTATTTCCTAAACAGCCTTTCTGTCTTCTCAGACATCAGTACTTAGCAGATTACAGGAACGGAATTTCAACAGTCACTCATATTTTTCTGCTGGGCTTCAACAACATGCTATGCTTACAAAAGACAAAATGCAATACAGTTCGATCCCGCCAGGTCTCAATACTCTCCTAGCAGCTGTGCACTAGGCTTATCGGGGCTTACAAAGTGGGCCCTGTCCATGTCTGTTCAATTAGAGATAATAATTGAAGGCATTAATCACACATTTACAACAAAATTTTCCACAGTTAGAGAGACCCTGCAAATTATGTGATCCAATGTACATCCACCTATTTATGTTGCTATGGCTATGCTGTCCTTGGTCTGAAAGAAAGATATAATCAAAACTTAAACAA
The DNA here is from genome assembly GCF_047370975.1 of Nipponia nippon. Lineage (NCBI taxonomy): Eukaryota > Metazoa > Chordata > Aves > Pelecaniformes > Threskiornithidae > Nipponia > Nipponia nippon. The sequence continues at coordinate 60,305,076 of NW_028262380.1, forward strand.
TGAATGGATTTTCGCATTTAATGTGCTGGGCTTTCAGCCTGGCACAGCAACTCCGTGGCAGTGACCCTCTCCTGACTTTCATTTTTCCTTACTGCTGTTGGAAGGACTGGGAGAAATCATCCCCAGAAAGCTTAAGAGCATGCCCACGGCTAAAATAAAAAATGCGGTGAAGTTGTTCTCAGCCACAGCGTTCGCCACTAAGTGTGGTAAGCTATTTTAAGTGATGTGGTATCCTCTCATTCTATCAAGTTAACCCCAACACTGGGGAACATACTTTGTCCTCATATCAGATGAATTAGAAACTAATGTCTGGGGCGGTCAGCAATGCCTAAGTAACTGCCCAGCATTGCTGACTGAAGGTCAAGGAAAGTTTAAACTTGCAGATCTAGCCCTACGCACCAAAACAGAGGCACAAGAACCTCAAATATCATTTTAAAACAAGTCTAAGGTGGGATAACAGAATTAGGTGAGATAACAGAAAAGGTTGCAAACTGAATATCCAGCTCCCTTAATTTTATATGTTTCCAGTGTGTTGTGGTTTAACCCCAATCAGCAGCTAAGCACCACACAGCCGCTCGCTCGCCCTCCCCCACCCCAGTGGAATGGGGGAGAGAATCAGAAAACAAAAAAAAGTAAAACCCACGGGTTGAGATAAAGACAGTTTAATAGGACAGCAGAAGAAGGAAAAAAAAATAATGATAAAAGAAAATACACAACAAGTGATGCGCAATGCAATTGCTCACCACCCGCTTACCAATGCCCAGCCCGTCCCCAAGCAGTGATCGCTGCCTCCCAGCCAACTCCCCCAGTTTATATGCTGAGCACGATGCCATACGGCATGGCATAGCCCTTTGGCCGGTCTGGATCAGCTGTCCCGGCTGTGCCCCCTCCCAGCTTCTTGTGCCCCTGGCAGAGCACAGGAAACTGAAAAGTCCTTGACTAGTGTAAGCACTACTTAGCAACAACTAAAACATCAGTGTGTTACCAAAATCATTCTCATCCGAAATCCAAAACACAGCACTATACCAGCTACTAGGAAGAAAATTAACTCTATCCCAGCTGAAACCAGGACATAGTGGTGTAACAATGTAAGACCTTGCAAGAGCAACATTTTCAGGAACATCCCCTAACTGTTAATAATCTTTTTTTTAGTGCTCGGTTTTTTAGAACCACCTTTGTCAAAAAGCCCATGTTGCAGAGCCTAACGCCGAGAGCAGACAAATTCATATCCGAGGTTTTCAACTGCTTCCATTTACCCGTTGTACAAGTACCCATTGTACAAGTGCCACCAGCGTGACACCACTTTACTTTTCAGCCCTCTGGAACAGCAAGTTACAGGTGCAGGGCAGAAGGCCAAGGCAGAGCCACTGCAACTGAAGCTGAACAGACTTTTGGATTTCAATAAGCCTTTGCTCTCTGCCTTTATCCGCAGAGGAAATGGCAAGCACTGCGCTCTCAAACACTGCCATTGTCACAGGCCTGCTCTTAGGATTTGTACTTCTCTCTGCGAACACCACAATACCTCCAGCTAGAGCAGGTGAGAAAGCATTCGATGGAAGTAAAGGGAGGGGAATTCATCAAATCCAGAGCATTTCATGGAAATTGCCTGTGTTAGGACAGCTGAAATACTGTCAGAGTTTACATGGGGCCTCACTGGTCTCCGGCAGCCTGCCTGCTAAGACACCAGGGAGCCTTAAAGGCCATATAGAGAGCCATAAAATAGGTGGCAACACTGAGCCTACCTGGGTCCTTGTCTGCAGGTCACTGGCCTCCTGGAGGGGCTGCCAAAGGGCTGGGATGACGGGCAAGCCTTGCCACTACTTGAGTTGGAGGCGAAACAGAAGCCCCAATGGCCCTGCATTACTTGCCACATATCTGGGAGCCTCCATGGCCACAGTCTGTGGCCCATACCTCTACCCTGACTCAGATGCTCTACATTCCTAATCTCTTTCTCCTTATTTAAAAAAAAAATCAAATTACTGTGAAGCAAAGAAAAAATATCCAGCTCTACCCCAGCCTGTGTTTTCACAGGACCTTGCAGGAAACTTATTTATTATTTATTACTGCAGGAGATGCTCAGACTGCATAGGGCAGATTCAGGAGGAGAGAAGGGGACCTGCAGGGATAGCAGGTTTTTCTCCTCCATTAGTTCTGCACGTGCCACACCAAACTTCACATCGCGGAGCAGCTGTACCCTTCCACATCCACGCCAGGCTGCCTGGAGCCCTGCGCTGTCAGATACGCTGAGCAGCCAGGTGAGAGCCTCACCTGCTGCTGACAGGCTCCACAGAAAGGCTCCCGTTAGCAACGGGGGGCTCTCATGGCACTACATACATTAGCCCCCCAGCTCTGCCTTGTGAAAGGTTCTCTGGAACTGTTTTCAACTGCTGTGGAGGTAATCAGTTACGTCTCTGGTAATAACATATTTAACAGCTCCATTTGCTATAGAACATAAAGAAAAGGTCTTACGCAGCACAAGCTTTTTCTTTGGAGGCTGAAGAAAGTCACCGGAATGTCTCCTTTGTGCTGTTTCCTCAGGACAAGGCTGTTCTGTTTAGCACTGAAGAACAGCCAAGGTGAGTTCATGTTAGGTGACAAGCAGAAATCATCCTGAAGAAAAAGCAGCAAAGAGGGGCAAGGTGGGAGAGAAGCCCATGCAACTTGGGTTGAAAACCTTGGGAACTTCCTGAAGTTTCTCTGCAAGGAGATGAGATCTGACAGAGCCTCAGAGAAACTGCCCTTTATTCAGAAAGGATCTGTCACAGGCTGTCGCCTATCACAGAAGAAATTATACACACTGTACCAAACAGAAACATCGCAGGGCTTACAGCAAGTGCACATGTGCATAGCAAATTGCAGTTGTGTCCTACATAATATCCCCATCACTAGGCGAGACATTTAGACATTACATTAAAGTCTTCCCTTCCCCTATGGCAAGTCCACACTAAAGTATGTCCACATGGCAAAAGCCACCGTCTTTCAGCATATGTTTCAAAAAATCATTACGAGTTTGACTGAGATGCTCACAATGATTTCCATTTTTCTTAAGTCTCCTACCCCTGGATTCCTGTGATTACATGAAAAAAATCCAATTGCAAAAATGTACAAATTTACACAGGGACAGTGAAAACATCTTTTCTATTAATAAAAAATCCACGCTCTTGCAACTTCCTCCTGAATATGTATAGGCAGGGAACAGCTGAAGTGTGAACACTGCCATGTGGCAAGGGAAAAGAACAGAGTTCTCAGACAGCACTATCACACGTGGCTTATTTAGACAAAGGTAAGCAAACTCTTTACTACGAAGCCAGTCTCACAGCTGAGGTACATAGGAAGATAAAAGACCTTTCTCCCTTAGATTACAAGGCATCCAGTGAAGTCACCTAGGAAGTTTTGAAAATCATTACCTCCAAACCTGACTGAGCAAACCTGAGAGAAAAAAATCAAGCTAATGAAGATAGCATGCATCCAAAAGCATTTTTAAGCACTGCTTTACTAACATCCCAATGATTACCATTTGCTGCTTATTTTTCCTGTCTCTTTCCTGATCTTCTGTTGTTTTGCTATTTGCTAGTCCTTGTTCCTTGCAGATACATCTGTGCAGACGGCACAGAGGCAGAACTACCTCTTGTCTGTGTGCAGCTCAGGATGGCTGCAGCCGCAGCCACCCAGGTTGGGAGCACAGCCAGAGCGCAGAGGGGTTAGCTGCTTTGGCACAAAAGGAACATCCACAGCTACTTCCAAGGACATAACAACTGGAAAGGTACGCTTGCCAAAATGGCTAGAAAGACTCTTTCCCTTGGACCAGGTTATTTCTGAACTGATGTCTTCTTTTTATGTGTCCTGCTTGGCAACAGCAATAGTCAATGCCAGTCACTGGATTCTGGTCAGAAAGGAGAAAGGTCCCTAGACAAACTTACTCCATGGCAATTTCCATGACCCTTCAGCATGGTGATGCTGTCGTAGCTGCAGAAAAAAATTAATTTTTGTCTCCATCCAGTACTACTGGCAACAGAAATAACTAGGAGAGCTGAGCTCCACAAGTATTATTTTATGGAAACCCAGTGTGATGCAGAGAACAGGTTTCCATTGGCTCCAACTTAAGTCAAAGCCACAGAGTGACAGAGAGGACAAAAAAAAATTCTTCTAAGAACAGCACAAAGTCTGAGGGCCTACTTTTCGGCAGATTCTTCTACCAGAGCCCTTTTACTACTAACTGACTGAGTTTAATGCAGGTTTTGGCACACTAAGAGGTGTAGCCTAAACTTGTTAGAAGATGGATCTGCAGAATGGAGGCAATTTGCCTAAGGGCTTTCTTGCATCCACAGCTGATAGACAGAAACCAGAAGTCACAAGGACTAAGAACTGAATAATAGAGCTGAGTTTAAAAAAAAAAAAAAATCAATGTTTTCTTCCAGATGTAGGACAAGTATTGACACTTTTCTCATAAGTGAACAAAATTCCAATTTGGTGGTGGCAAAATATTTAAGCCTCTTTGACATTAAACTCTGTTTGCCAGTAAACTCAGTCACCTCTTGACCTCAGTCTTTCCTAGACCAGAGTCTCGGGGAGAGCACAAACTCAGGCAACACACTCCCAGAGATGGTTTTCTTGAGACACAGCTCAGTGCTACTGAAGGCTGTGCTGTATTCAGCAAAAAACCCCCAGACTTTCATGGAAGAGAGAATGCACATGGCCCTTGAGGCACTATAACCTCCTTAAACATATGAACTGACTGAAAAAATAAGCCAAGATAACAGCATTAGGTTCTGTGATAAAAGCTGCTCTGCACACACATAAAGGAGCACAGGCGCACAACGGCAGGTCGCACATACTACAGGATGCAGACAAAGGGCATTTGGGGATTGCACAGGACTTACTATGGGATGTTTAGGAGAGGAATCGAAGGCAGGGAAAAGGGTGGATCTAGGTGACTTGGAGAGGAATAACTGTGGGAAAACAGAGGGGGATAAGGGGATAAAAAGGAACAACCTCCTGTTAACAGGGCTGCTCTGTACCCGTCTGACAACACCCTGCACCTGATCGGCACAGTCTGTCCTGTTCTCTTATCAAATTCCATTTCTATCTATTTTGCTGGGTGAGGGATCCTCTTTTTTGTGTGTATGGTGGTCTGCAGTGCGAGCAACTGGAAAGACTGGAGTGAGTGAACTTAAGCGTCAGCAACTGGAGTGGCACCTTGGATCACAGGGGCTCGTGAGTGTGGGGTGCCAGCACCTGGAGTGAGTGAGGGTCTAACTCCCTGCTGATTTCAAAAGGCACCTTAACACATTCTGAAGAAAAACACCACCTTTGATTTCACTGTATTGTCCCAAGATATTACTTGGACCTATCTACCTACAAGGAGATGAAAGGGAGTTGTACACTTTCACGTTTTGTTATGTTAGAGGCTTCAAATACTTGATTACTTTAAGGGAAAATGAGGGTTCAGATCTCAAAGGCAGCTTTCACATCACAGTCTTTCCCCTTATGAATCTTATGAACATGCAATCAGATGTTGTCAGATGCTCAAGTTGTCTCCCTTGAGAACAATACAGTATATAGCCACATACAGCTTTCAAAATTTGACCCTTTATGCGACAAAAGTATAGCTAATTGATATTATGAAATATTCAAATCCAGTATGAAATATTTAAAAACCCTTAGTTTTGTCATATCAGAACAGAAACCAATTAACACACCTATAAGGAGAATCTATCAATTTGTTTTTTCACTTTTATTGAAAAAAAATAACCAAAATGTGATGTTTTATTCACGTAAAATAATGCTGGTTTTCCATTTGGATTGGGGGGAGTCTTACATGTGATCCATTCTAAGCCATTTTTTATTATTATTGTTATTTTTAGTTTGGCAGCTGAACCTAAAAATCAATTACTTGTACAGTCCTGGATGACAGTTGAAAAAGCAGTTTCTAATCTTGTGTCAGTACAGGCTGTTGCTATGAGCAGCAAGATCCTCTGACTGACACGTAAACCAGTGGCTTTCAGAATAATTTGACAGCTATTTTTCTTTAGTTTTTTTTTCTTTCTTTTTTATTTTTTAAACAGGGAAGTCTCTTATTATCATTTACACACAGCAATTCCTCTCTCCAGTACATTAGCTGAAAATCCACTTGTTTAATTAAGCTTTAGGCTGTAAGCCTTCTGTTCTTTTACTTTAATAGACTTAGACATGGAAGCACAGTCTCTGTAGATTTTACGTTACATATCATCAGGTTGCTGACTTCTTAACCAGATTACTAGATACAAGGCATTTTAGCAAGGCCTTGCTGACTTGAGTCAAGGGGGAGAAGCCACAGCCAGCCTGCTTCTAGATAATACAGATGACAACATTGTTCTCCTGATAAGTGCAAGAAAGCAAGCCACAGTGCTTTTATGGACAGGAATGCAAACAGCAAAAATTATCCAAACAGGTAGCAAAAATCAGTCGTGACCCCAAGAAGAAGTTGACAAGACAGACAAGTGTAGTGCTAGATGTACTTGCCTAAGGTTGCCCAGCAGATCAGCGAGCCCGAAGCAGAACCAACATGCCATTCACTGGGCCCATGCCACCCTTCCTGGAGAACAGTCCATGTGGCTATTTATCCTGGACTCACCTACTAGAAGATAAGTAGATTCTCTTTGCTACTTCTAATTAATAAAGAGAAGAAGAAATGAAGCAACTTTTTCTAAATTCCAGAAGTATGCAGAAAATATGCCATTTTCTCTGGATTTGTGTTTTTTACAGCATGGTTACCCTTACTGAACCGCGCTCTGCAAACGCATGGGAGAGGGATGCTGCTGCAGGGCCCAGATGCATCATGCAAAAAGCATGATGCCAGGTGCTGCACACAGCATACAGCAAGCGAGAAAGATGATGATTTTGAAGTGCCTGAGTGAGGTCATGTTGCATGCCTCTGTTTTGTTTGACACATCTCACTTACCACTACCTTTCTGCCTTTCCATGTTACGTGGCTTGATGACAGAGCTACAGTGAAGTTACAGGATTACCCCAGTTTGCACTATGAAAGGAATTAAAGCAAGGTGACAAGAATATTGTTGGGGAGGGCTTGGGGGTTTGTGTGGTGTGGTGTGGGTTTGTTTTGGTTTGGTTTTTTAAGGTTAGGAGTCTTCTTACCTATCTTGAATCACGTAGAAAACTGCAGGACACTTGACACTTACCACCTATACTGAAAATCTGCCAGACTTATAAGAGTAACAATTAACAGTCATGCCATAAGGGAAAAAAAAAGAACCATGATTACACCAAAATATTTCAGCAAGGCATAGAAAAAGATAATTATCAGTATTACATGGCCTTTGAGTACCAGCAAGACCTTAATAGATCATGAACAACTCCAAGTCCCATGGCTGCCAGACAGAACTGAGGCCAGAGCTCTTCTGTGCTCTCTAACTATTCATCCTTATTAGACACCAAAACCTCCACTTCAAGATTTCATTGTGCCAGACCCGCACGTAGCAAGAGACAGTCTCTGCTTCAGATATCACAACCACAAGAGAGCAAATGAGCCAGGAATGTGCCGGTGGGGGAGGGAAGGCAGAGGATAAGACAGGATGGTAGTACAGCCTCTTCTCATTAGCAGTGCCCAGTAGCATCGTGACACTGATGCAGTTGCATTCCTCTCCCCAAAGCCCCTTCTTCTACCCATGGTCCAGGGAGCAGCTACATGTGAGTGTGAGCAAGAGCAGGCAAAACTGGTTCTCTGTTCGAGGCTCTAATCTCAGGAGTTTTACTGACATCTGAACTAGTTTTCTTTACAAAAAGCAGGGGTTCAGAAGAAACCCCATAAATACTGTGCAGCTTGGAGATAAAATACTCAGTCTTGAGAGAAATAAGGCAAAGCAAAAGAAAATTTTCCCCATCCCTTCATAATCTGTACCCTGCCTGCTTTTTGGCAGTTTTCTTTCCTTAATTCAAACTCTTTGCAATCTTTTACCAATGCAGATATAAACCAAATGCAATTATTATGACTGTATTTTCATTCAGCACACTGCACATTATAAGTGTTCTTCCCTCACCCTCGATAAATCTCATTTTGAGTGAGCAGACATGTTAAGAATTTTCATCAAAATTTAGGCTATAACAAAACAAAATTATATTCAACAAATCATAACGGACAAGATAGTCAAACACAGATAAGACAGCACACAGCAGACCAGTCAACATTGATTAGCAGGTTTGCCAAATATATTTGCAGTAGACAGCAAAACAGAGAGCAAAAATAAGTTGTCTTAGTTGAAGCACTTTATGCTTTTTCATAATCTTCAAAATAGGCAATGTAGGAGCAACATGTTAGTATGCCACACATGCTTGCATCTGAGCACACAGAGTACAGATTTGGTGTGCTGTAGATGCACTGCTGGAGACCAGGGCTCTGATATCCCTTAAAAACACAGTCCAGTAAAAGAGATTGCAGAAATGTACAGTGCCACTTCTGCAACACTGGAGCACAGGGAATCTCAATCCCTATCTGTAAGGAAAAGTGACCCAAGAGCATCTGTGAGGCCAACAGCCAAAGGCTGCTGCAAGAGGCTGCTGCAAAGCAATTACCTGCCTCCCTTCTTGTAAGGGAAGAGATGAAGCCCTGGGAAGCAGCAGGATGCCCACTTGCAACCAGCTCCTCAGTTCCTCTCTGCCCTTGTTTCTTACTGTTCAGAACATACTTTGCATTGCTTGGCCAAATGACCTTTTCGGTACTCAGCTTGCAGGACATGGAAATTGGCCATCTCTGCTCTAATCTTTTATCTAGGCAATTTTCAGAAACCTGAATTTGCACTGATAGGAAACAGTAAATAAATATTTGGTGGCAATTAAGAGAAAACCTTCCATTTCTCTCCCTTCAAAATATTCCTAAGTATTCTTAGGCTAATAAAAAAAGCAAAGAAAGGCAATCAAAGGTAACAGAACAGCTTCTATGCAAAGAATACTCAATTAGAGTAGGACTCTTCAGCCTGGCAAAGGGGATGGGGGAATGGAGGGAAACAATAAAAGGTCTGGAGAAAGCAATTAAAGATAAATAAAGAAAAAAGTTTGTTCATAGTCTCTCCCAATAAAGACACTAGGGAACACTGGGGAAACCCAGAGGTGCTAAAATCAAACGCAAATAAGAGGAGGTGGTTCTACAGCTACACGTAACACAGTCATGAAACTCCCCATCACCTTAGACTTGCACCTCAAGCAGCAGTTTCACAAGCCATCCACTGTGCCTCCAAAGTTTCTCTGCTATGAAGCCCTGCTCACAGGGGCTTTAGGAAACCTGCAGAGGCCAGGTCAGCCGGTAGCTGAGGCTGGGAAGTTGGTTTTCACATTAAAGAAATTGTTGGTCAGATGACTGGCATCAAAAAACCTATGTCCTATGTAGGCAGGTAAAGACTGAGACAGTCTCACCTCCTTTCCACACAGAACAGACCTGCTGATTAAAGAACTCCTTTCCCATAGAGACAGCTTATTTTATACCTTACTTGGAAACACACACATTCTGCCTACTGTGTGTGTAACGATGCTTCTGCATGTACACAGAACAGCACAAACACCATAGCATGACTGGCCATACTACATTCCAACAGCCTTTTCAGTCTGGTCAGAGGACAGATATTGCCTTAAACATTCCTGTTGCTTAAGTTTTTCCTCTAACAAAGTATATGTTTGTAGACAAACTCGTGCTTTTTGTGTGTTTTCCTTCTAGACGCACAGACTAGATTTTTGGACTCCATCTTCTCTCCGTGCTTCTAATCCCACCCATTCCTCCCTGCATTGTTTTTGTACTCTAAACAGCATTCTCAGTCCTTCAGAACAGAGCAGCATCTGTGAAACCAAGTCACATTTTGTTTACTTCCTCTCATGGGTCATTAATGAAAGCTGAGGAACACCTCACCCCTCAGCAGCCTCTGACTATTTCTCCTCCCTTCATCACACACAATATATTGTTCTTTGTCATTTACGGTCTTCCTGACAATCTTCAATCTACCAGATCTCAGTCCAAATTTTTCTGAATTCATTTTTCTAGTAGCATTTGGGACAACACCGCAACAAATGCTTCAGTCACATCTACATGTGCGACAGCATAGCTGGCACCATTGCTAAACAGGTAAAACAGAGAAGATTAGGACTATTTCTGCTATCGTTTCCTCACCTAATATCATTCTCCTTTAAAAGAAAACAAGCAAATCACATGCATATGACAAACCATACTCACCATACTTTCCCAGTTCTGTTAGAATTTTTTGCATGGGGGTTGGGTCCTTTCTGTAATTTTTATTTATTTGTGGCATCCCTTCAGTGAACGGGATGGATTAGAATACAGGTTCATAAGGAGGAAGACAGATATTAACACATTTAAATATATCAGTAGTTCTTTATTCATATATTATCAGTGCCTTTATTCAATGGGTACTAGTAATGTATTCTTACATGTTTTGCACCTCCCTATGAAATTCCAGGCAATATCCGGGCAATCCCTAGGCTGATAAGCTTGACATTGATTTAAATGTAGTAGAAACTGGTATGAAAAAGTCAGCAAGAGAAAAAGATACAGTCATATTGTTGATATTTTTCTACAGCCAGTGAGGACTCTAAAATATTTGATTTAGCCTCACATGGCAATACAGAAAAATACATACCATACAGAAAATACATACCTACATACCAGTAAGCTGGTAAGTACTGCAGCAGTAGAGCACAGAAAAAATTTAAATGGGAAGCATTCAACGACACAGTATAATTTTCCTTCAGATCATTATTAAATCCTTGCAAGTAGGATTCATGCAGTACTGAAAACTGGAAGACTCGTTAATAATAATGACAATGGGTCTGTTACACAGACGAACTTGATCTTGGAATAAGATGATTCATTTGAGTGGTAGGGATTGTTAAACAAACCAAATACATGACAAAATATCTTGGACGTAAAGCTGTGCTTGTAAGATAGGGAAAGAATGTGAAATCCTGAAATACAGTGCCACAGAGTGAATGACTAAGGAGCGTAAGACAGAAAGGGGAACAGAAATTCCCCATAGTTAAGGCTTCCCCATGTTACGGTGGAGGGTCAATCTGACTGCCAGGTCTTCATGCAGGAGATACGAGGCAGGATTGAGAAAGTGGCCAGAGAATTACCTGAAATGCTCTCTGTAGTCCAGGTGTCTTTACTCAAGCAGAAGGGGGAGACAAGGGGTACCGTATCAGAAGAATTTTAGAAAAAAGCCACATAAATAAGCTAAGGTCTAGAAAAAGCAGAAAGGAAGTAAGAAACAGTCTCTCCTAAATGTCTGCATGAAGAGATCCCTGATGAGAGAAATCCTCAATGAAGAAACAAAGGTCTCGACAAATCCAGCTTAGAAATTAAAGCACACAATTTTAATTTTTGGTCATTTACTATTTCAATAATTAATCCAAGGCTCACTGGATGTGCTTCTGAAGTTGCACCTTAGCTCAAAACAGAAAGCACAAACATGATAAAGGGCCCCTTAATGAGACATAAAACTCTTGGCCCCACAAAAGAATGGTAGAATTTTTGGGACCCATTTTCAATAGGATCAGGTTTAAAAAAGAAACTACTCCATCACTCATTAGCTTGAAACTAAGACAACGCACTGGTTTCATTTATTTTAATTCATTTCATTTAAGTCTAACCCATCCCTGCTAGCAGTTTGGCACAACAGAACTGTCACCATAGCAATCTATCATGTCATTTAAAACTGAGAGGTCTCTGCTAAGTTGGCTCTCCGGTGAAAGCTACAGTAAGGGCACTGAAGGCTCTCCAAGTCAGATGCTGGAAGGAATCTACTGTGGAAGAGAAAGTCCCATATATCACTACTAAAGCTAAATCATCAAGATAAATGGTCAAAAAATAATACAGATGATCTCACTTTTTATTGTGCTTAGTTGTAGCTGAGGCAACCCAACCCTAAAAAGCTTAGTGGGGGTATCAAAGATGAGAAAGTGAAGTCTCTGAAGGCTTCTCTGAGTCAGTCCACAGTATGATAGAAAACAGAGAATAAATAAAATTTGTTTTGAAGCTTCCCAAGCTTCTCAAAAGTTTACTTTTTCCTTTTCCCTCAAGTGAACACAATAAAGCACATCAGCTTCATACCCCAAACCCCCTCCATGCTAGGCCCTCACTGCAGTTTCAAAGCCTCTATTCCCCTGGCTACCCTGGCTTCTCCTTGCTGTTACCATGCACAGGCAAAGTCCCTCAAGTATCTGCTACCGTAGGTGCCAAAGAAGACATCTGATAAAAGACGACTCTTTCCCTCAAGGAAGGGAAAACAACAATGACAAGAATATTTTACTGCTCTTCTAGATTTACTTCAGTGACTGATTTTGATGCTTCAAGCCAAATACGTGCTCGATTTGCCTCTTATAGACTGTATTTGTGTGTGAAGAACACTAGCTGTGGATACTCAGGCTAAAATAATCCCATACCAAGGATTTCCACTTGAACTGTACGTGTTGGGGAAGTTACACAGGCATTTTGAACATGACCCCCATGAAAAGATCAGAACTGGCAGAAATGGCAAACTAGGGTTTCTCAAAAGAAAGCCACTTGGCATTTGCATTTATTACAACCTATCCCAAACTTCTTTGTTGGATCAGCTTCCCCCCTGAGGAGGAAATATTCAAACAATCTGCAAAAACATGACAACTACAGAAAAATTGTTCAGAGTTATCTCGACTACATTTCAACACCAAATGTTCACTTTGAGTGTTTTATTTTCACCTCTGTTACATTACACATTGATGTCTGATATTGAAAAATATCATGAGCAAACTATGCCATGCTGCCAATTTTTATTTTGCATTCCCATTTTTGAACACAGTTTTTGAAGTTTTATGTTCTTACCCCGACTGGAGACAAATTCCTTAACCGGGGAAATGCAAACTCAATTGTAACTTTTGTTGACATAAGGAAAAACCAGGAACATGCAATTCTTAAGCATTCTCATACAAATGTGAACCGTAAGACTGATTTCCCAGCTCAGTTAAAGGCTCCAAGGAACACTGAATGCTGATTATATGCTGAGGTCAGAAGGAGCAAATAGGTTTAGCTGATTTACGAATAGCAAACAAGCCTCTTTAGGAAAAGGTGCAGTGAAGTTTTGAAAATTCTTCACTTAAAGATAGGAAGTCAGGCTCACAGAAAACTCAGACTCAGAGCCTGCTCCTTATATACCAGGTATACCTCAGAACATGCAGCAGCCTTATGTATTTTTTTAAGCATTTCAAGAAATTGGGGTCTAATTCCTGCACAGCTTCTTCGATAATTTTGAAAATGTCAAGCAGATTGTAAGGCTGTGAAGCAGAAAGTGTATGTGGTAGGTAATATTATAGAACAAGGTCTATTACATGGGACTGTTCACAGTCACGTGATAAATTCGGCAACAGAAAATGGGAAACCAGACTTGTATTCAGCTAGCTCAACAATTTCTCTTACAGAGGATGCTAATAATGCTTATGCATGTTTGCATTTCCCAGCATCTTAAAAAACAAAATTCAAGGTTCCCAAGGCAGCAAGCTAGCTCACCAGCAAAGAGATTGGCGTAAGTCACATGGAAAGGTCTTTCACTCTAACAGAAGCTTTCAAGGATCAAGAAAGCAACATTGAGGCATTTGCTATAAGCTAGTCAAAGTGATCTCAGCAAGAGTTTTCAAAAATCGCTGCTCAGAAATCACAAAAAGAATATGGTCTTTCCGTGCATGGATCAAAACCAGTTAACTCTCTTCACATTCAGCATAGAGAGCCTCTATCCAACCACCGTTACCTTGACTTTGGACATCCCAACCTAACCAACACAGTCACAGGCCTCCCCCCTCAGCAAAAGCAAGATACCAGTGAGGCGTGATGTGCCATAACTCAAAGCAAACCAGTGCTGCCTTCTTTAGGGGATCAGAGATGCTAGTGAATAATCCATTTTTTGTTATCTCCTGCTTTATTTCACACATTTCTTAGGAGAAAAGGGACTTGCTCCCTAGTGAATGAGCAGACCAGGAAGGTTGCTGCAGCATCCCAGCAGCAAAAGCCTGCAGCTCAGCACCTGACAGCAGCTGCCACAACAGGCTTAGGAACACAACTAGAGATGCCCTCTACCAGTGCAGCAACCAGGGCTGGTTGTAAACTTATCCTTTTCAAGCTCGTACATACTGGGGGATTGGTGAGTTCTTGTTACTTTGTGCACTAAGCTAATGCTAAATGGGCGCAAGACAGAACGGTACTTCACACAGCAGAGCCGCAGACCAGGGGCAGAGCTATGTCACTTGGCCTGCGCTCAGCATGGGGCTGGTGAAGGCTACTCCAGTCCTGTCAGCCGACCCTGACAGGGATCTGAGTTAGCTCCAGAGCTAGGAGTCACAGGTACAGTACCACAGCTCTACTTAAGGCTGCAATTTTACCTTCTTAGCCTGTCCAAAAGAAAACATACAGGGCTGGGTGTCAGCTACAGGTAGTTTTTAAAATGCCCTTGTTATCAGTTCCCACAGAAAGCGTCCGTCCCTCGTGCTGAAGAGAACTAAATGAACATTTCAGCTTCCTTCAGCTCTGTCAGGGAAAAGACAAACAATCCGAGAGTTGGTTTTGGCTTTAAGAAAGCATTTTAAAAGAAACAAGTATCACCTTCCATATTGTAGTCAGAGGCCAGTATTTCAGCTACAGGCATCAGATCAAATTCCTAGGGTACTTGGCTTTCACCAAAGGGCATATATAAACAATAATGTATGGGAGGTCTAACTGCACACAGCTAGGAAATTAAAACATTCCCTTGAATGGCGCTCCTAAAATATGCATAGATATATACAGAAAACATGTGAACAGCCAGTGGAATTCAGAAATCCTTTCAGTGGAACAAAATGCAACAGTTTTTCCCAAAGAGGGACATGGTACAGTGACGAGTTAGGATTTATCTGTCTAGAGCTTATTTCACTGCAGAAATACTAACATCATTTACTTCCCTGAAGGCTGTCTTGCTCTCTTTTCCAATACAGATTGAAGAGGACCACTTTCCCACCACGCTTCACCCTGCTTTCCTTCTGTCCGAACCTTTGCTGTCATCTCCATTCAACAAATTGGATTACAGTTTTCCTGCTTCTCTCAGGGAAACGGTACTTACACTTTCGTGTGAGCACAGCATGGGTTTGTTCCACTCTAGTAGCTGACCCATGCAAACCCGTTTAGAAAACGGGTACCACGACTCCACGGTGCTTTTACTAAGAAAAAGCCGTGTCTCTTGGTGCAGCAGGGAAGGAAGCTCAGGCTGTGATGTGGTCCACTAAGCAGCTTGTGAGCTCTGCTCACGCTCTCCAGTAGGCCAGCCAGCCCAAGGTAAGAGCACTACTGCATTTAGACCGGAGGCCTCTCTAATTATGATCAAATCATCTTTGCAGTGAGAACGAGTGCTCATAAGGTAGCAGAATTGAGCTGACTGACACACTCCAGTACCTTAGGGGAGGAACTGTGGTGGAGTTAGCATCTCATTTAAAAGAAGCGAGAACTATTTCAGCTAAGTTTTATGAGTACCAGGTCACCATCCTGCTTCTTTACTCATCAGAAAAGAGGTTATTTCCATTCCTCTCTTCTCCCCCAACCAAACTGCATGAGACATGTTTTGTAAGCAGCTCTTTATTTATTGTACTTAACTAATTCTTCTAATTGGAACAGAATTTTTAGGCTGGTAAGTGATATGGAGGATGAGGAAGGAAAACACATCTACATTTTCTGAAGGAAAGAGTAGTATGTAATAGAAGACTTAAAGGGAAGTACTGCTAGCAGTACTATTAGTTAGCCGTACAGTATCAAGGTTAGCAGTCTGCCCTCCAGCTCCCTGGGAGAGCGTGAATTACTGGTGTCCTACTGTAACACAGCCTTCTGGTGAAATGCTTTCACAGCAGAATTATGTGGGAAGCTGTATAGTACGAGCACTGTGTTTTCTGAAAAGGTTTGAAGCCCCAGCAGTAGCCTCCATACCTCTGGCAGAGGCATTTAAAGCAATCATGAAAGAAGGGCAGCAGCCTCCCAGTTCACACGTCCTTCTGTTTTCTGTGCTGAGGTCATGATTTTGATTTACACAGATTCTTTTCTGCATTAGACCCATGACAATTGCCCATTTCTCTACCCCAAGCAATTAGCACCACTACTGCCAGTGGGGCATTGTTGCCTATAGTATGGTGGAGCCAATTATCTTCAGCTATAAAATGGGTTTGCACAAACATACCATTGTACATCCTTTGTCACCTGCCCCAGACTGAGTTTCAGTTGCTTTTAAAGACATCCCAGCCCTTTTTTCTGAGCTATCAAGCACCACATGGACGCATTTGATTTTGTTCAACTCTCTGTTAGTTCTTGCACGCTCAGAAAGCTTAGTTTCACACCTTCCCATTCATTGATATTGCTTGAAATGATGTATCACAAGGGTTTTCATACAAGAGCCGCAGCTTTATGCTGAAGAGGTTTATTCTAATCAGGCAGCAGTGTCTTTTATAAATTAAAAAATCCCCACACATTCTAATTTAAGCCATTAGCATTGCCTGTGGTTAGATGACATTATGTTGCTAATGGATCCACTGTGGAACATGACACCAGTTGTGCTGTCCACTGGGATTTACAGGCATATAATACACATGTTTATTTCAACTCTAAAAGGCTGTACTAATGGCTTCAGCACTTTTGTGTTAAGTAATCGACATTCTCTCCCTTTGGCAGTGAATGCATATGTAATGCAATCCATGTTTTCCTGGGATAATTGGTCTTTCTTTCCTCAATCAGAGGTATGATGAAATTCCAGTCTAGATGCGTGTTAGAGACAAGTTAGGCTTGCCTGTTGGCTGTCTCTAGTTTTCTTTGGTTTTCTATCTTTTAGAAGTCTTCTAGGTATTTTCAAAGTGGTTGTGCTTTTTACTGTTCATCTCCTCCCTTTCTACTGTTTCGCTTCAGGCTTGTGTTCATCAGGACTAAAATGAAAACTAATGTGCAAAGATTTTTGTGAAGATGCTGCTTCTTCTGCAGCTGAACACTGATCTAGGAGAGGCAATTCCAGTGGCACTGCTGGCATCTGAAATGGGCTGAACTGTCAATGGGACAGATGCAATTGCTTAGTGAGAGGTACTATCAGTGAGTAATTATGGTATGTGGTCTTCCATCTAATGTAAAGCTTGCTTATCTGTAAAGCACAAAAGTGTTTCCTTTGGTTATCAGTATTCCAGCACCCAACTTTACATCTGTATTAACAGAGGATGCTTGTCACCAAACCAACTCCTGCCATGTCAAAAAATGCTAGCACACAATGCCAGCACACCTGCAAGAGCAGGTAGCCTTCCAGATGCCACATTCAGTATTAGGTGGCCTAGTGAACGGAACACACTGTGGTAGCAGTGATTAGAGTTTGAATGTGCAACAACTGATCAGCTGAGAAATGATCAACAGTCATGAGAGAAGATCTTATACTTTATTATGGGTTATATTTATTGCATTACAAGTGTGCAATGCTGCGGTTGCTGGAGTGGCTTCCAGGTGGTTTTGACCCCACTGTGTAGGATCGTGGCGCATTTTCATCTGCCGCACCACCTGAATGAAAGAACCCCAAAGGGTGTATCCAAGTCTGAAACAGATGCAGAGAGTCATGGGCTTACTCCTAGCAGTCAGCTATAACAAATGGGTCACTAACCAAATCTCCAGCAGGCAGCGGCCAGTGAAAGAGGCAGATTCTGGAGAAGAAAAGCTCCCTCTTGCTGTCCACTTTTTCCTTTGTAATCTTTCCAGGTGGATCATGGTTCGGTTTGGATCACAAATAGCACTGAACCAACAAAGCACTTTGCTGTGCTGTTACGTTACCCTTCATACACACTCCAAAGCTAAGCTCTCCTGCAGTCTACCCATGCAGTTAGGCACTGTGCTTGCAGTGAAATCCAGACACTCCAAAGTTTGTCTGTTTGCATGAGAAAGTTCTTTACAAACACAAACTTCAAATGCCTGCATTGAAAACAGGCTAAAAGGTCTAAAGCTTTGTAAGAAGGCTCAAGTTATCAGAAAACAGAGTCAAATGCTCACCTTCCTCTTTCCTTCCCTATACTGCATGAGTTCAGGTTGACCCCGCTGCTTTGGTAGAGAACTCGATGATCAGAATGTGCTGCTTCAGACACATACTAAAATTCAGAGGAAGAGCAAGTGAAATTCTGACCTTTAATTGAATAGTTGTTTTATCACGGCTTTCCCCTGGACCTGGCTTCCACTCTGTTTCTGAACCAAAGCACAAACAGAGCTAAATTCAGGAGGAAAATACTTAGCTTCAGCTGAACAATACTAGATGCTATACTGAAGGAAAAGTATTCCTTATTCTGCCTAAGGAACTTAAGACAACATAGCAAAGCATAATCCTGAAATATATGGAACAGTATATATTTCACTATGATCTGGAAATAAAAAAAGGGAAAAAATAAATCAGCTCTCTCCAATTTATATGCATGCCACATGCAGAGAGTTAAAGAAAAGAAAAAAAAAATCTAGAGGAGCACTTCCCCAGGGTGCATTATTTAAAAAAAACCCAAAAACCAAGGAAAAAGCTCTTTCAAATGCCTCCTTGTGCAATAGGAACTTTCTTAAAAGTGTTCCATGTCACAGCAAACTGCATATTGCTGAGTGTTTGGGATTTGCATATTCCTAGTCTGCCACTGCAGCATGTATGCCTACCAGGCAGCTAGTGTCTGAAAGTCACCGAGTGACTATTAAATTTCACAAAGGAGGTACAACTGTAACGCTATACTACTATTAATTAGATTTCAACCAAGATAACGATTACCAGGGATTTGTCAGATTTGTAAAATTGTAACTAGTGTAATTTCAGTGTTATCTAGGGACCAGAGATAGACATCTCACATTACATTCAAGTTAACTAAACATAATTTATAAAAAGGTAAATCCTCAGTACAAAATGAAATAATTTCGATCAAAACCACACAATCTGATCAAATACATAGGGAGGCTGCTCCTTCTAGCTTGCATTTAATGAGAGGTTTCTAATTTGCATACCTTTTTAGTAGGGGATGATGTGACCAATTTAAAGTTCTCACATTTTATTTTTCTCTCTCAAGTACAAAGACACTGCCACCTGCTTTGGAAGCATCCAGCTGGCCAATATGTGTGGACAGCATCATTATTAAATTGTCTTCTGCCTCTTGCTGGCACTGGACCTGACCCACTACAGCGCACGCTACTTCCTCAAAAGGGCTCAGCAACCAGAGCACCCACTCTGGACAGACAAGTGTAAAATGGCATCACTTCACAGGCTTAAGTTACAACCATTCATCAGCTAGCCCAACAGCTGTAAACAATATTCCTGGGCCTCTTTGGATTGGGTACATGCTGACAAGGTGACATTATAAAAGTGCAACACCTACAATCCACAATCTTACAACAAAAACTAGCTTATATCCAGAGCCCTCCAGCAATCTACATGAGTAACAAAAGCAGAATATGAATTATTCTAAACTTCCACCTGAATTAAGATGCCTCTATGAAGCAGATCTGCTTACTTGCTATACACATACGTGTGCTTTCTGAGATTTCAAGTGACTGGAAACCATGATGCAAGACAAAAAAATGCACCATTCACAATTAAATATCTTGATAGCACAACTATTGTAATACCATAGCTAATAGGAACCTGAGATTTTTATACTTTGTACTTAGTTGTTACCCTTGAAAAACCCCCACGACTTACCCTTAGGTATCTCCATGGTAATTGCCACACCATTAGTTACTCACAATATTGCCTACTACCTATAAATGCCCCTATGTGTGGGTTTAGAAGGAATAAGAATTAAATTTCCTAGCACATCTCCTTTAACACATACAAGAATCATGCAGAGAGAAAGCTAGTATGAGTTCCTCTCCCCCCTTTTTTTATATTATTATTATTTTAATTTTTAAACCAAAAGAAATAACCAGCACTAGAAAAATACACAGCTTTAATCAAAGCCATTCAAGAAAAGAGGTTGAAGATTATAATCCTAAAAAGCACATGCCAGCAGTTGGAATGGCATATGGAAAAAAAAGCAAACTACATTCATAACCAGGAAGAAGGAAAAAAAATCTTTTGAGAGTTACTTTTGCTCCATATTCATGCCCCAATAAATTGTTTTAATTGGCTAAAAGAATGAGGAGGCAACCAAGAATGAATATGTTGTGCTGAATATGTACACCCTAAGAATATCACTAATGTTTCAAAAACTGCATTCTGGTAGAAATCCACACCTACCCAAACACCTTTTTTCCTCTGTGTGTTATTCAGACAGTCACTGCTGACAGGACTGAGGAACTGTGTATGAAAGATAAAGCTACTTTGCGACACAGTTGCTGTTAAGATGTCCATGATAATTCTTCCCCCTTACCTCCCTCTCCCCTCCCATGAATTAAAAACCTCATACAAAAACATACATACAAAAGATTAAAACCCCATTTTCTCCTTAAGACAAATGTATGTATGCTGCTGTGGAAACAGACAAGGGATGTATGAGAATACGAATATCAAATAAAGCCCAAGGCATCGGTTCATTATCCCACAAAGCCCTACCAACAGAGACCACCCTGGGCCATCTCAAAACTTCAGAACCCAAGTATTATATGTACACCTAAAACGGTATACATTCATTTGCAGCTTTTCTTAAAAAGGTTGCCAGGAGGAGAGTCAACTCTCTCTACAAATGCATAAAAAGGAAGATGAAGATCTTGGAGATCCAAGGACATTAGATGCTCCTATCTTTAAGTATCCAGCTGCTTTCAAAATTTAAGTGCTCAATATCTGGCAAATTCTGATTCCTTTATGGGTTTTAGGTTAAACTCTGGTCCTTACACTGCCACATTGCTAGTTATGAACATCCACTTAACGGAAGAGTGACCTTGCTATTTGATCATGATGAATCTGCATATTACTTTAGAGAAGAGTATCCGCTTCTCGACTTGATAGAGCTCAGCACTAGTTTTCTTACCCTGTTCAAATTATAGTTCTCAATTTGCCCTTCTACTTCGTGGGCAAACAACACTTACAATGAGAGCAGCAGTTCTGAGTTAGGACTAGACCATGCAGACCTTGGAGGGAATGGACAGCAAGGGAGAAACCTGACCCTTTTTTCAGGTCCTACTACAAGCTAGTCCTAGGGATTTCCCTTCCCCCTTTTAATTATAGACTTTACTAACAAGCCACGTGGTTTTTTGAGCACTTGTTGATGAGTTCAGATTAGATGGGGACATGGCTATTTCCCTTTGGTAGTGTAGTGAATAGTGAAGTAACAAGCTAGCCCAAGAAGCAATTTTCACCCAAACTTCCTTCTAATTACCATTCTCATTTAAAAACAATAAAAGGTGATTTCCCCTGACAAATGAAACAGTTTGTTGATATCCCTTTGAAGATCAATTTAAATTAAATTCACCGTGTAATTCTAAATAACCCATCTACACACAGGCACATAATTTACTTAACCATCAAGAGATTCAAGAAGCTTGCACTCGATCTTCTTCTTACAGCAGTTCAAAGTAGTGCTTTTATTCCCCAGGACAAGTAGCAGCCAGCAGTTCTCCCTTCCTCTCAATACTTTTACTCTTCCTCCTATTACTTGTTCCTTTGCAGACGTCTGGAATCCAGTCCTGGCCCCAGTGAAAAAAAAAAAAAACCACATGGCTTGGGCATTTTACTTCTCAAGCTCTCCACAGGCTCCCTACGTGCTCCTCTGGAGGGATGGTGGTGAACAAGAGAGATCAGAGTTAAGGCAATCAAAACACTCTGAGGGCAGAAGAGACCTGGCTTTTGCAAAACATACTATCACTGCCAGGATCACTGACAAGATGATCTGCAAATGTTTATCTGGTTGTCTTCTCTGCTGGACAGTCTTCTGGTTTTCGCTTCCATTAGCCCTATCAGTTATACCGATGCTACAAGAGGCTCTCAGACTGCATCAAGGTTCCCTGCTACAACCTCATTTAACATTTGCATTAACAATCTGGAGAAAATTTCTGGAAAGGAGGAAACCAAATCTGCAAAAGCCATGAACTTTCTTTTAGTGTAATCAGAACCAAGAAAAAGCTGCAAACAGCCTAAGAGAACAGCACTTGTAATTATGAACAAAATTACGCACAAAGGCAGAGATCAGCTGAACTCATTCATCGTAGCCAGGTCTAAATAATCAGTGCAGGCAAATAACCTGGCCATCATTACCAACAGGGTGAGCCATGGTTCAAAATGTTTTACGATGCAGCTGAAGCAGCCCAGGAGCACCGCCAGAGCCAAGCACTAGAGCTCAGATGAAAGCAGCAGTTCTGAAGTCATACCTGTCCATCACATGCACACAAACTTTGAAAACACTCTACCGAACCCCACTGAAGGCTGCAAGAGTATGGGCTTGGACACATTTGTGAGCATCATGTGCCTAACCACATCTGTGATTATCAACAAACGCATCCCTAATTCTCACAGAAATCAAAGAGAAATAAATCAAGTCCTAACTTATTTGGCTGTTTTGAAAGTTGCAGCTGTTACAGCATCTTGAGTAACAGTGGGTCACAGGGAATAGAGAATTTTTATTATAAAAAGCATCAAATGCCACATCCATCCTTCTCATATTCAGTTGCATTGAAGTTAACAGGTGATCATCAGTCTTGCCTGCTTGCTTTGTGCGTGCAAATTGAGCATACACATAAGTCACATCCTGGATACTGGGCAATGGTAGGGACAGAAGTCTCCAGTGCTGCAGGCCACTACCTACCTTGAGCAACTCATCTGTGGCTGTGAAATTCCGAAGAACAGTCTCCTTATACATACGTACTTCCACAAAGAATCCTGAAAATCCAATCATTTGGCACCCAGATCTGCCCCTGCAGTTCTCTATGGCAGCAGCACAGTCCAGAGGTTTGTTTGTAATACCTGTCCTATTTCAGCAAGCCAAGTACTCCTGTGAATGCCTTTATCTCCCCATTGCCCTTTAACCAAAGTATTAATAAGTATTAACAGGTTACAGGCTATTGTTCTTTGAAAACTAAAATATGAATGCATTGTTCAGACAAGCAAGTAAACACTACATTCGCACTAAGATGTAAATCCACTAACATCAGAAACAGAGAAAAAGAAATTCTGAACCCACGTGGTTTGGGTCATCGTCTACCAAACACACTGTACAGTACAATACTCCTCTAAACAAAGAAGCTGAGTCTTCCTTGAAATCTGTTACAAGGACCAAGTGACATTGTAGCTGAAATTATGACCTAAATAGGCACGTTATATTTCAAGAATCAAAAAGTTACTGTCCCTAGAGTCTCAATATTTTGTCTGGAAATAATTCCAATATTTTACAATATAATTAAATTCATTGCTTGCCTAGGTTTTAAATGCTGGGCTGGGAAAAAGTGTGAACATGGGTAATGAAATGTGTGTAGTTATTATTGAACTTGGAGGATTTCTGGTCCTAGCTAAATTTGCAGAACCCACAGTCAAATAAATGGGAATGAAAACAGGCACACTGAATGTTAAAAAGGATATGTACAATGTCCTTGAAAACCTCAGAAGAGCCACGTACTTGGCTCTGAACATTGTACCACATTAATCAGTGTTACCCTGGCATAGAAGAGCATTCCTTCATATCCCAAAACCTTTAGTGTCTTCAGTAGCAAAAGAGCAGCAGAAGTTCAGCAACTAGTATTGCTACTAGTCCTTGAATCACCAGGGAGAAAAAATTATCTTTAGTGGAAGCATCAACTGGCATTGTATTTCCCACAGGCACATCCCAGAGAAAAAGACCACCAGGACCAAAGAACGAGAATTCACAGATTCATACTCGTATTTTCATAGAAGGCCTGTCTTTAGTTTGCAAGACATGTTAGCGACTTTTGGCTACCAAACCTTAGCAGGTAGGAGGATAGAGATGAGGCAGCCCTACAACATGGTCTCAGTGATAAAACTAAGAATTTCAATCATAAATTTTTAAAAGTATTTATTTTAAATAAGATTTCTAGTTGAAAAGCCAATGAATTGTCATAGTATAATTTTAATCTGCCCTATTATTACATCCTCCCACAGAAAGTGTTATTTTCTCCCTTCAGACTTGAGAATCAGCAGAAATTGCAGGGTTGCCCCCCTTCAATGCAAAGCAAAATACTCAGATCTTTGAATTTCTCTGCACTGCCTGGAAGAAATCTGTCGGAGAAGGCAGACACACAAAGAACTGTGCCAGGCAGTGGGCAGGAACTGAATCACCCTTCTCAAACATGGTGTCTCAGTTTCTCATGTACCAGAGAGTTTTGAGGGACTCGGGAGAACAGAAATTTTAGGAGAGCTCAGCTCCCAGCTAGCCACTGCTCTGAAGTCTCCAGTACAGACTACCTAACAACATACCTGCTAAGTGCCCAAGCTGACATCCAAGTCAGCCTAGGACCACCTAACACAGCCAGAGAAAGCAAGACAAACTCTTTCAGACTCCAGGAGACTGAACCACCCTGTGGAGGTGTCCACTATAAAGAGAATCAGGGGCCCTTCAGCCATGAATTAGGCAGTTACTGGAGGAGCACTCCTTACAAGCCTGGGCTCCTGCTTCAGAGCTCATCTTTGCATTTGTATACTGCTGTTTCCAGAGGTAGCCCTGGCTAACCTGGTAACTTAGTTGGCAGAGCATGAGATTTTTGATCTCAAAATTAGATTAGAACCCAACTGACTATGCCCCAACAGACAAACAAATTTGGATGCAATTATTTCTTCACGGGGCAGGAACTGTTTCAGCTGAAATGCTGGTGTGGACCAGACAGCCAAAGAAATAAGCGCTTGACCTCATGCAAGACAAAAAGATATGCAGGCTGACCAGCTGCTTACATTTTTACACCCTGCTATCAACAGTTAACATTTCCAAAGTCTCTTACAGCTTATCCCAACACTCTCTCTTTGTGCTCTTTTGTAATCTTCGTACTCTTGCAGAGAACACCAAGCTGAGTGGTGCAGTTGACACACTTGAGGGACAGGATGCCATCCAAAGAGACCTGGACAAGCTTGAGAAGTGGGCCCATGCGAACCTCATGAGGTTCAACAAGGACAAGTGCAAGGTCCTGCACCTGGGTCAGGGCAATCCCCAGCACCAATACAGGCTGGGGGATGAAGGGCTTGAGAGCAGCCCTGCAGAGAAGGACTTGGGGGTACTGGTGGATGAAAAGCTGAACATGAGCCAGCAATGAGCACTCACAGCCCAGAAAGCCAACCGTATCCTGGGCTGCATCAAAAGCAGCGTGGCCAGCAGGTCGAGGGAGGTGATTCTGCCCCTCTCCTCTGCTCTGGTGAGACCCCACCTGGAGTGCTGCGTCCAGCTCTGGGGTCCTCAGCACAGGAAGGACATGGACCTGTTGGAGCAGGTCCAGAGGAGGCCACAAAAATGATCAGAGGAATGGAGCACCTCTGCTATGAGGAAAGGCTGAAAGAGCTGGGGTTGTTCAGCCTGGAGAAGAGAAGGCTGCGGGGAGACCTTATTGCGGCCTTTCAGTACTTAAAGGGGGCTTATAAGAAAGATGGGGACAGACTTTTTAGCAGGGCCTGTTGTGATAGGACAAGGGGTAATGGTTTTAAACTAAAAGAGGGTAGATTCAGAATAGATATAAGGAAGAAATTTTTTACAATGAGAGTGGTGAAACACTGGAACAGGTTGCCCAGAGAGGTGGTAGATGCCCCATCCTTGGAAACATTCAAGGCCAGGCTGGATGGGGCTCTGAGCAACCTGATCGAGTTGAAGATGTCCCTGCTCATTGCAGGGGGGATGGACTAGATGACCTTTAAAGGTCTCTTCCAACCCAAACTATTTTATGATATCTATACCACACTGTGCATGGCCTGCTGCTTAGGACGGACCTTTGCTCTGACTGGATATGGCTGTTCCTCAATTACTGGTCTCTTCACCACTGTCCAAGTTCTCAAGCAAGCCATTAATGTGCCCTAAGATTTTTAGCAGTCAATTTCACAGAAAAAAAAAGCTTGAGAACTTGCCACAATCCTGTTCAGAAATGTGGCAGTTGTCAATAATTCTAGGGGTCTTTGAAGTGACATTTGATTCTGAGTAAAACCAGTGGGACATGGAGCTTTGAGCCCAGAAATAATAAGAAGTAAGAGTAAATTTACACTCCTCTCTTTCTGTCCTCACTTGGAAGTGTCTCAAAGGACATTAATTACACTCTCCAAAGATTCACAAGCTTGGAGAGTTTGCTGGCAAGGCTTATTTTCCCAGCACCTCACTGCTATAGATTAAAGCAAAGCATGAAGAGAAATACAAACACAGGATACTGAATCTCTGGTGCTTTAAAATTGGTAATGTATGAGGTACCCTTCTCATCCTGCCCAACACACATACGCTGAAAATGCTTAGAAATGGTACCATGCAGCTGTCACTGTTTCACACACACAGAGAAATTCAACATTTGCCATGACATAACATACAGTTACCATGGATATTTCCCTGTTCTTAGCACACTGGGAAGAAAAAAGAAAAGAAAAAAGAGCAAAAATAACCATTATCCAATGCACAGTAGCCTTGAGCAAGTGTTGATTCTGCAGTGACAGCCACCACACTGGCTAACACAAAAATGAACATTATTTTGCCCAGTTTATCGCAGATGAATAATCTATGCACTGTTTAAGACTAGGATTGCTTTGCCACGTGCCACATAAGGATTGTCACAGGGCAATCAATAGCCAAAGGATCATGCGAACCACTAATAAGCAGGGGAGAGTGAAAGTTGGTTTGAGACCAAGACTCTTCCTAACAGCCATAATTCAGAATTAGTCTTCAGTTTAGGATAAATTAACTAACAGAAAAGGTACAAAGGAGGACTACTGGCATAAAGGGAGTGGGGGATTGGGGCTTACGATGAGCATTGCTCCTAAAAAGAACCAAACATGACGAGGCTTCTTTAGCTTACTCCCAGGGGAGCATCCTGGGGAGAAAAAAGATATGAAATACAAACAAAAGATGGCCCAAAACCAAGCATGTATTAGACCAGCTGTGAATTAGCACATATATGAGATGATAAGAAGTTCCAAAGAGACAACAGGGGAGTTGTGGAGCTTTCCAGTTGGACCAGCAGATAAAAGGAGCAGCTAATATTTCTTATGTCATAACCTGGCAAATTCACAGCTGGGTTCGTATGGAATCGCTTTCTATTATTGTAGGAGTTACACTCTGTCTTCTGGTCAAGCAAAGATGCCTCAAAGCACTGCTGCCCCCTTTTAAACTGAGCCAGAAAACTTCAAGCCAGTTCACTGTTCAGAGATTCTATTGTTTATAAAACAACCAACCAACCAAACCAAACCAAACAAAAAAAACCCCAAACCACAACAAACAAACAAAAAACCCAAACAACTTGACCAAACCTAATTTACATCAAATTCACTTAGTACAGGAGAGGTTCTAGTCAACTGAAACTGCATTTTCAAATGAACAAGCAATTAATCAAAAAGAAAAGAAAACGTACTCAGACTGTGTTTTCTGCAGGGGTGGGGTGGGCTGGAGGGGGTAGCAGGGAATAAAATAAGCCAAGTTTAACTCATTGGTCTGGAGGTAGCTGCGATAGCCTGTCATTTCCCAGTTTCTCACCTGCCTTTCTTACCAGAAGGATTCAAACTACAGCTGTAGAGCACATTTTGTGCCACAACCACCCAATCACAGCTCTACCTAGAGGACAGCCACATTCTCCAGAGAATCTTTAGAGCCTTTTGCATTTCTAGTCAAATCTATGCCGTCATATATGAGCAAGTGACAGTTAGCACATGTCAACATGTAACCCTGTCGCCTGCAGCAGTTTCCCTGGGTGTCACTCATCTGCATTAACCATGTGGTGTACTGCTCTGCCCTGCCACTCTGAGATGCTTTGATCCAGTAGGGGATTCTCCAAGGGACAGATACCTCCTGTGGCCTACCAGAGTGTCAAAGCAAGGCTCAAGATCTTTTTTTTATTAAAGTGGAAACTTGAGATCAGAAGACGATATTAAAACAAAATCTACATTTAATCAAAAACAATTCTGGAAGAAGTTCTCAGGGGCACTTTTCTTCCACACCATTAAACAAAAATAGACAAAAATGGTGTTGAATCATTAGAATGGCTGTTGCTTTGGAAACCCAAACTGCAAACCAGTTCTACTGGTGACTTGGGGAGGAAGGGGAGTGGGAGGAAGGTGCTTGTCTTTTAAAATGCCTTTCTCACACTGTCTGTTCTGTAAAAGGTACAGTCTGATTGAAGTAGCAGTCCATTTGTTTGGGCATAGCAATTTTCCAAGACTGCTTTCCACTCTTGGTCAAATCAGACGATCTCTGAAATGAAATACCAGTTTTTTGGATGAAGACTCCCACAGGTGATGGAATCTGCCTTTGTGATATCAAAGCTGCTAATAGCTTCAGAACTGAAACCCCCTAGCAGCAAGTTTTGGACTTATTCTAAAATACATACGGAGTATCCATCCACACAGCATCCTGCTGTAATTATTCCCAGCCTATCAGGTGAGATAAGACAATACTGAGTGAACTGCGGCACAGAAAAATATTGACGCCTGCCCCATCTCACAGAACTCAACAGCAGAAGAGGAAATCATTGCTTGTCTTCCAAGCTAGTGCTCTAGCACGACACCATCCTGCCTCTCCTTGACAGTTTTCAAAACAGTATTATATTAAAAAATAAAAGATGAGCTTTGAGGGCATCTATGCACATCTTTCATGCCTAGCAGCAGTAGCTAAACATAAATTTAAATACGAATCCAAACAGTTGCCTTGACAGTGCTTGCAATAACAGAAAGCAGAATTAACCAAGCCAAAACCTTGAGACAGTGACATGGTAGGACCAGGACCCTCTACGGAGCAGGACACCCTGTCTTCCCTAGTTTTCTCTCTAGGTTTGTTAGGGTTTCCAGGGTGTACTGACTGCTATTCATGCACATTCTGCATATTCCACAAGCATAATTATTCCCACTAGATCCAGCCTGTTCCTCAAACAAAGACTTAGTAGCAAATTTCTGTAAGGAAGTTGTGCGTTACCATTCCCTCTTTCCTCTCGCAAGACATACTACTACGGTATCTGTACTAGTTGATCACTATGAAGTGTTGTCATAAATTATTTAAAGAACAATTGTCCAAATAAATGAGCAAGGTACTGCTTATTTGTGAATGCACATTTGCTTGCTAATTTGTAGTCTCCCACAGAAGGCTTCAAGGCCATTACTGTGAGTTAGTGTAGTCCTACAATATGTTGTATTGTTTTGGTTTACCATATCCCTGACAAATACAATAAAATCAGATCTTTTTTTTTTATGTTTCGTACTTCCAAGCAAATCCTGGGCAGATATCCAGCCACATAAGAAACACTAGAGTATTTCAAGACACACAAACTACATTAAAAAGAACTGGTTTGGACAGCAGCCCCTGCCATTATAAGGGAAAAAGAATCAATTCACTGAAGCTGTGAACAGCTAGTCAAAGTAGGGGCTTCAGCAGACTAATGAGGAAAGTGCATTAAAGGTTCTAATGGTCAGTCACTTGGAGTTAATGAAAGATTTTTCTAGTACAAAATACACAATATTGTATTGCATTACTCAAACATCATCATGTAATCCCCAATATTAGATGAGCCTATACACACATCCTTCAGGCAATACCATCTAGAAGTTGCCAGCTGCTGCAGAATTACCCAAAGCTCTTACACACCAAAAAAGATGAAATGCCTCAGAGAACATAAGTGTTACATTCGTGAAGACAGCAGCGTTGGTATGCCCAACTGTTCCCTCATTTTTTGTTTATTAAGCATAACAACTTGTAAGAATAAACAGTGATGCAAATCCAGTTTTCCCATATCTCAGGAGAGTGCATCATCATTAAATGATAGTATACCTCTAGGCATAAGAAGATGTGACAGAATGCTCTCATTCTTTATTCCTGAAATTGTGCTATTTCACATGGCATAATACGCACCCAACTATCAACTAAAACAAATAGCATACCTGCATTTCTGGAACCAATTCCTCAGGCAGAGGGGTCACTGCATTCCAGATTCCGTTCCCAAAGAACTCTGAAATATGAAAAAATATAAACAGTCCATGCAGCACAGCTAAGCAGCCATGTTTCACCCATCTCAGGTGGCACTCTGAAAGATGGTCCTGCCCTTACTTGCACTCCACTGGATACTTGCTCATTCACAAGAAGTGGAAGAGCTTCAACAAAAGCCAGTAAGAACATCCTAGAATATCCTACAGACAGCCGAATAGTCGCAAGACCTGGGAAATAGTTGCTTTCAAAATCTCTCAGACAGATGAGGGATTTGAATGTGTCTCACATGCTGGATAAATGGAAAGAAAAAAAGATGCAAACCACTAAACTAGCAAGTAAATACAGTTAGCCACAGCATCATATGGGGACCTTAACTACCTAGCAGTCAAAAGTTAGGTAATTTAGCACTCGGTATCATAACACACAAGGCTTCTGTCTATATTCAAGTCAATATGTCTGAAAAAACTTCTTGTTTTTAATGAAAAATAAAAATCCAGTTCTTCAGGTAAACCTTTAAAGAAGCTTCTAGATAATTAAGTCCCATTTTAAGAAGCATCTTGGACAGATAAAGCCATGTTTGGAACATAAGTTTAATACTGAATTCTTTGGGTTTTCCAGGGGTAACTAAAGTAGCCTTTGTAATCACATTTTACCTGCTTTTGAAATACCTGCTCCCACTTCCCAGCCCACCAGCTCTTGTCTATTTATACTTTTAAGTCTTTAGGGCAGGGACTGCTGCTGACTGGAATGACGGAGTCCTGAAGTCAGCTGGGCCTGCGGGCATTCCTTTGATGCTGACCATAATGTGTTTATATGAAGGAAAAAGGCTATGTTCTTTAGCAGCTAGACCAAGTTTGAATAAGCAGCCACCTATTTCTGGCAGTAAATACACAAGAGGACAAGCAATACTGTCTTTGATCTATGCTCACCTAACAAAAAAGGACTGTTTTGACAGGTAATTTCTAATCAAGAGGGTAATCTGGACAGTGCATTGCAGCTAACACTGGTGAACAACATTTTATTAAATTCATATACTGGTGAATTGTCAGCAGTTATTTTAGCCTGTGTGTAGCGCAGCTTTCAGCATTATTGATCATGAAATTTTAATATAGTGCTTGGAAACATTCACTGGCATTTCAAGAACACCATACGATTGATTTAGAACTTAGCTGCCCCCCAGAGACAAGTCCCTATTGTCTGGGATCCTCCTTCCTCTCCCTTTTCAGCTCAGCTGGTTACTGCATAAAAAGTTGCTTGAAATTTAAGTTTACTCAGAATCCATAGGCCATGCTGGTCTTTATGCTATTGCCCATTACTGAAACTCTGCATTGCTCAACAGCTTTCTATTGCTCTATAGATTTATTTCACTTTTACCTCATTTGATGCTGTTATGCTGGGCTCCCTTTTCCCCAGCTCCATGCAACAGTGAAAACTCAAATGTAATCAAGTTTTCTCACAAGTAAATGCACCCAAACCTGAAATTATGATACCTTGTCACCCCACTGCCCTCATAACTAATAGTCACCTTCCATTTGCTTTCAACAGGTACAACTTTTGGACAAAACCTTGCCTTCAAAATCAATTTGGACTGTAACCCACTGTGTGAATTACATGCAGAACTTGAATGCTATTAAAAAAAACAAAACAAAACACGCACAAAACCCAAACAATATAACAATAAAAACCCAAACAAACAAAAAAAAACCCACAAAAACCCACCCACTGCTTCCTCCCCACCCTACCCCCAGTCCATCCTCCATCTCTTGAACATTGCCTGACTTTGCTGACTGAAATTCTGCCTTGGACATTGATTTCCCCCCATCCCCAGCAACCTGATTATTACAATTCCTTGTAGTTTGTCTCAGCTACTACATCAAACCATAATACAGACAGAGCCAGCTTGCACAGCCCTGCAGGAGACACCTGGCTGCATCGAGTATCACTTGGTGCCATGTCAACAGACATCCTGAAATCACCCCAAAATAAATACAAGCCTGATCCCACTCACGTGAAATAACACCCGACTCTGGATCAGGCCCTGGGGGCCAGTTTCATCCCAACAAATTTCAGGCACTTAATTCATACACGTTAGGAAACCTGGAGAAAGTAAGAAAGCTTGGCATGTTCTCAGGGCAGCTCAGCGCTGCCAAACCCATAGTCCTCCTAGGAGCACCAGAGATTCTAAATGCCTAAGTATGACCGTTATTTAATAACAATAAAAACCCTTTTTGACATGGCTTAACTTAAAAAAAAAAAAAAGCAAAACCAAAAACCAAACACTGCCCCCCCCCAAACCCAATAAAAAACCCCCAACAAATTAAAAGCATAACCAGTTGTATTGCTGGCATGTTTAAAATCTAAAGTGAGATCCTGGGCAAATTTAAGTAAGAAGAAACAGCTCCTGTTGTCCCACGCATCCCAAAATCTGTTAATAAACCACAGGGGGAAAAAAGCAGCCCTCATTTTACAATGGGAACTCCAGCCAGCCAGCTCCCCTGTATTGGCTCTACCAAGCAGCAAGTTGCTCAGAGACCTCCAATAACTTCTCTCTCTATTTTTATTTTACCTTCACAAACATCACGATGCTCGCGCTTTTAAGCTCAACCTCACTGCAGCCACCGTGAAGCTCCCAGTGTCACTCCCACCCCGCAAAAAAGAAGCAGCAGGTCAAGCCTCATGAGTGAAATTTTATAAAAACACATTTAAAAGTAAGAAAAAATGCAAGGCAAACTGGGAAGGGGAAAAAAAAAAAAAGGAGGCAAGTAGAAAAGAAGTACTCAGCCCAGCCCCTGCTTACTGTGCTGCAGGGAGGCATTTGACACAGGCCTGCTGCTGGTGCAGACCCTCCTCACAGGGGGTGATGGTGTGGAGGCCCAGGTGTTGGTGGAAGGGTGAATCATTGCACCTAGCTTGGCCACACCGCGCTAATGAGGGACGGGGCCAAAGCTTGGGGGCGGGAGGAATCCAGACACCACCTGCTAGGGGTGCACCCTGAGGTCAGAGGAGGGGGAGCTCCTAAGAGGGGGCTCCTGTCCACTAGCGCCCTGAAAACTTGCTCCCGTGTTGCTGGCATAGCCAGGAAGAGTTTAATTTGCTGGATGCTTGGCTAAACCAGAAGCAGGTAAGCCCCTAGGTCAAGGAAAGCAGCCTCTGCACTTCAGGGGAGATGTCTGCACCCCGCTATGTCACTCAGCTGTGGAAAAGCCCTGCACGATGCCTAGGCCCAGCACCTGCCCTCACAAGGGCCTGATCCCCCACCCTTGCCCTGGAGGATTGGAAGGAAAAGCCAAGAGGGAAGTACAGGATATTTTCCCGGTAGAGCTAAGATGTACAGAGACAGCCATGATTTGCAGAACACCAAATCTCTTCATTTGTTGCCCCTCAATCTCCTTCAGAAACAATTTATTTTCCAGCAATGATTTCTCAACTGTGATAATTATGAGAAATGACAGGCTATTAAGGGCTTAAAACTGACTAGGAGAAGCAATACAAATAAGATCTAAACACAAGATAGCCTATATTCAGAATTAATGGTTATTCTCCTAGCCCTATCATTACCTTGATTTCCTGCTGTCCGTGATATCGTAGATAGCCTAGTACCATGTCAACAGCTGGAGCCAAAGCAAAAACGTAGGCTCGGTGGGGCTGTGCAGAGGTGGAGCAAGAGACATGAAAGCGGCCAAACTTCTGGCCTTGCAAAACAGAGCAGGGGCTGCTCTCAGCAATCCCTTTTGCCATAAGGATTTCCAGGACCAAAAGCACCAGCAGCGCTAACTCCCAGTAGTGAGATCACCTTTCATCTGGAAACACATCCCTATAGTATTGATAGCTCCAGTCTGGGCCTCTATGAAATCCCTTGGGGGAAATTCACATATGCGTACATATCCCGCTCTCAACATGTCATGTTTTATAGGCCTTAAACGTAGGCTTGGATTCCACGAGCTCATCTTTCACTCAAAAAGTTGGAAAGCATGCTAGCAAATAAACTTGATGAAAAACAATTGCTCTTGCTTCCAGTCAACAAGCCACAGAATGCAATTACTTTGTACACGAGTTTGCTATTTCCCCTACACCAAGATAGGACAAAGGGTTGGGCTAAAATGTAGAATATACAACAACAAATTCCCTTCTCCCCTACATCATCCAAGACAAGTAGCAGAACTGCGCTACACAAAAGAAAGTGATCAGAGCCCCGTGCACTTCTATGGAGCCAAGTCAACAGCAGCTGAGTTATGGGGCTCAATACTGAGGTGCACTGTCTGTAAGCTGGTAATGCCACCAGACCACTCACTGAGGCAGTGGGACATCTGATCCCAAAGCCCACTTCTTCTGAATGCAGCGCAAGTGTCCCCTCCTGGGAAGACAGACCTCCGACTACCAAGTGACAATATCAGCCAGCTAAGAGTAGTTTTCACCCTGCCCCAAAAGTTACGCTGCTCCCCAAAAGAGTATAAAATTAAAGAGGTACAACGCACAGCCTAATAAAACTAGAAGACATAAAACTATCAGACAACTGGAAAGGTTGCTAGACACATAACGAGACTTCTGCAGAAGCTGCCAGCACTGCCTCTGCAGACTTAGCACAGGCTGAAATATCAGCCTTGACGACTGAATCTGACACAGGGCCTGACCTTTAAATGTGTGTTTGGAGCAGGAGCTCGTCTCAGTGCTGCTAGGAACACTTTGCCATCTTCCCTGCACAGAACTCCTCCAAAAGAATTAATTCTGTCGTCTTTCCACTTCCACAAACCCACATGGTCATTAAGAAAGTGGAATTGTCATTCCCAAAGATTCTCAGGTGACTAAGCTAGCATGGCTAATGACTTTTTAATATCTTTTTATGCCTTCAGGAAAAGTGATATAAGTAATGTAGTGTTTTGTTTTCCAGTTCTATAAACCCATTTGTTTTTGTCTCACTTCCGAGTCCCTCTGGAGTAGCTCTCCAATTGGGCTTATTTTGTATTTGTTGAAATTTATATCCATCTATTGTCCTAGTAACAGGGTTAAAAGCCAGGAAGCTTCCTATTTCTGAGAAGTCATTTCTTTCTAGCTAACCTGGTCTCTCTGACCCAGAAGAAACTGTATCATCATTGAATTAATTTTCCTC
Organism: Nipponia nippon; assembly: GCF_047370975.1. Classification (NCBI taxonomy): domain Eukaryota; kingdom Metazoa; phylum Chordata; class Aves; order Pelecaniformes; family Threskiornithidae; genus Nipponia; species Nipponia nippon. The sequence continues at coordinate 60,340,225 of NW_028262380.1, forward strand.
AAAAAAAAAAAAAGCCTAAAATGAAATAAGCCACAGGGAACTGTGTGGAATAGGAATAACAGCAGACTGATATGTTCATTTTATGTAACTACTTCTGCTCTTTTATGGGCTAAGTAAATTATTCTATTCTTCCAGTTCTTGTGGCTTGTTAAACATTAGAGGTGTTATTATAGCTGCAGCTAGAAGAATCTTATTCCAGTACTATTTAAACATGTTTTTGGTTTTTTTTTAAGAAATGTATCTGTACTTAGATAGAGTTACTATTGAGAATAAAACAAAACCAGCCAAATATAAACTGCAAAAGAATTACAGTCAAATGAATTGCAGGAGGTAAATGTGTTTCATAGAAAGTAATACAAGGGCTATCGTTCAGACCAGAGACTACATTAGAGGAATTAGAGACAGATTATTGTTCATTAGGATATTATACTGAGACTGTTATGAACATTTAAGCAGGCCTGTTCACAGCATTAAAACATCCTCCTTAGACCAGTTCAGAAAGTAAATACTAGAACATAATTACCTAACGTGCCTTATTTTCAAGCCTATGTTGCAGGTGTCTTGCTACTTACTACTGAAAGAATCAAGCTGAAAATTGGTATCTGGCTATTTTACCACCTAAATAGAATGCCGATTTTGCCACAACTGGACACGACATGTTTTTCTTACCCCTGTGGCAGGGCAGACCGATCTTACTGAGACACAGTGGTAACGCAGTCCATGCTCTCCCAGGCTGGTGTGAGGCAGCAGAAGGCTGCACATGCATGCGGAAGACTGTTGAATTTCTAATTTCTCTTTGGAACGGCACTCTACACTAAAGCAGGCCAACTAGAGAAGCTGTCTACAGGGGAATTCTGCTTTTATAAAGTTGAAAAGATGAGTATATATTCCTTTCCTTACAGTTTTTCCATCCCTCCAGGGCGTACATACTGAACCCATTTATGCAGGCGATAAGTGATTTTACCTCAACATGTAACAACCCATTTTTTGTGGGGCATTTGCAACACAATAGGGCATTTCATCCCTTTCATAGCGCCCCGCAGGTAACTTCAGAGGAAAGCCCTATTGGACACATCAGCCCAGAGACTGTACAGCCCATATGGCCATTATCAGGACTTTCAACCACCGCTCTAATAGATGAGTGAGACCTTCACAAGCAGAAGAGAAACTACCTCAGGAATAACAACTCTCACAGAGGCAAACCTCCACGTATTGCCCCAAATCTGCACCAGTGGATCCCTCTCTGGCACAGCCACAGGAATAATCCATTAGGGTGATGGCATTCTCCACACTAGAAGTTTCCCACATAATTACCTTTAGCTAGAAAAATATGTTAGGCTTATCCTCTGTTCACCTCAAACTTTGTGCTGCATTGTACCAAATCCCTGTCTTTCCAAATATATATGACACTTTTTTTCTTTTTTTGCTGTGGAAGGGTGACTTTCCCTGGCTTAGACACCAGCTGCTGATCTTTCCTCCTCTGTGAGAACCAGAGCCTGGCTCTGGGATGCTTCCACTAGGCGTTTCCATGTTGCACATGGGTCCAGACAAAGTCAAGGTTGTGCCAGCTGAAGGGAAATAGCTCCTGTCTCAGATATGTTTTTCAAGCAGCTTGTTCCTTCCTCTGTGTGAAAATGCACTGACAGCCTGTCTCTCTGTCTCATCTTCAGCATCCCAGACAGGGGTCTTGGACTGCAAGCAGCAACTGTCTGCTGATAGCTCAGGCTTTTAGTGATGACGTGGAAGAGGCAGTATCACTGATACCCCAGAGAGAGGTAGTTCACACAACATCTCCTACACCTCAGTCCCATTCCTCTTTCAAAAAATTATCTACCAGGCTGTGGACAAAAAAAAAAATTCTCAGAAACCAGCTGACTGCTACTTAGGCTCTCTGTAAGCAGAGACAAAACAGATGACGCCTCTTTCAAAGCTCACCCTCACAAAGTAAATGCTTATAGTTCTCCTACCACCTGATTTCTCAATGGTCATTCCCACAGAGAGGAAATTATGGCCTTCCCCCCTTCCTACTGTGCTAACTGATCCTCTCAAGCTGAAAATGGTCTGCTAAATGCCCTTCAAGAACCAGCCAAAGTGGAGTAATCCTATTCTTCCTTCTGCTTGTGCTATCTGCACTTCTGCTGACCTGTTGGGGGCTTAATGATGTGATTGCAGGGGATTCATATATGTCCTATAGGAAAGTCTCTTCAGCCCTCCTGGTCTGTTAAGTTCCTATAAGAAAAGTAGCATATTACAGTTTGAGAGCTAAACTCTTCTCTGCCAGCTTTAGCAAAGACCAGGTCTGGCTCGCTCCACCCTTGGAAAAGCTCAGCTTGTATAACACTGCTTGCCAGCCATCCTGCCAAAATAGCTTTATATTCCACTGCAGGCTTCCTGTACAGCCAAAGCAGCATTTCCATGAATTCCCGGTCAACAGATTTTTTTTTTTTTGTTTTATCTTATGGTGACACGTCAGAAAGCTTTATACCAGGGGATTTATAAAGCAGGTTAGCCTTAATTGGCCCCATATCTTTCTCTGGCCTTAACACACATGCTAAATGGGTGTAAAAGCTGTTGTATCAGCAGTTCTTCCTTGTACTCCCTTTGTAAACCATCACACAAGAGACAAATTAAGGCAATGTCAGATTCACATTTTGGAAACTTGTACTTCCCGTTGTAAAGTTGGAAGGCAACAGCACCCTTGATCATTGTAGAAAATAACGTCAGTTGTAAGTACAATATTAAATTGTTTTGCATTTAAAATGTTTCACTTGAAGTGCAGTGAAGATAGTTATCGGTTCCATTTGCTTCAATGAATTTTCTGAGCAAGTACCCACAGTGTGGTTGTGCCGCAGCTCTCCTCCATTTGACTCCAGACCTTGTTTTTATGATGTGGTTGGCTCCTAAGTACACTTACCCTTAAACATGTTATAGAAAGAAAGATCGACACAAATTAGATCATTCTGTATTAAGATACGTCCCCCAAAACAATCCCTTATATTCTAATCTTGTGATTCAGTGTAATTATGTAATGCTTGTTCAGTGATGAATACACTGATAGGTTGACATTAAAGCCAAGTTTGAGCTATTTTAGTCCATAGCATAATGATCACATGCCCAGTAATAAAATTAATGTGGCCTCTTGGAGTTGCACCCTCCAACTCCAGGCGTGCTCCTCAGACCATCTCTGCCATACAGAAATGCCTCAAGAGAAGGAAGAGAGGCTGTAGCGTTCCCCACAAAAATTGTGTTTTGCTGCCATATGCCTTTTCCCCTTTTCTCTTTCAAAATACTTCCATCTGCCTCCTGCAGAGCTTGCTACAGCATCCCTGTGTGTAAATAGCATGCTCCTCTATAATTAGCTTCCTCCTCTGTGACTTAATCAGTGATATTGTAAACCAGACACTGTGATAATTTGATCAGCTCAGTGGCAGTGAATTGTACCATGACTAAAAAGTCCAGGCTGGTTGTAACTATAGGAGAAGCATCTGCTTGAGGGGAAGGGTGATCTAGTTGTTAGGTTCAGAGCACATGACTACATTTAAACCCTATAGCTAATCCCAGTTCCTATTCCTCGCAGACAGTCCTACTCCCCAAAGTGAAGGGGCACACAAGCTTTCTCTCCCTCTATGATATCCAGTGATTCTTAGCTACTCCATGCACTGCTTATACCGAAGGGGAGGGATTGCTATATCCACACCAGAAGAGATCATAGTCCCGTGATTAAATGCTTTCCAATGAGGTAAATTTGGCTTTCAGAGCTCTTCATGCAGGAGACGACAAAATCCTACATTTCTCCTAGCTGTACAAGTGGATAGGAAGGTATCAAGAGAAGCAAGTTTTTCTCTTGCCCTAAAAAAATGAAAAATTACAGTAGCGCCACCAAATTTTGCACAGTGAGTAAACTGCAAGCTGCACCCTATGCATGACACTCGGGTCAAGGTAGACAAAGGGATGCCTTTGCTGTGCCTAAGCACTACAGCCTTCGAAGAACTCTCCTCACAACTAGTTTTCGCTGGTGCAAAGCTGGGAATCCAGTAGACGGCCATGCAGAAAGAAACACTGTTTCTTTTGTTTTAGAGGAGATTCATGTTCCAGATCTCTGAGAAGCTATGTGACTGCTTTGGCCTCACCAGCTCCTTATTGATCCCATCACTACTAGTTGTAGGCAGTATGTTGCAATCTCCATGTAACTTTGGATCATTTGGAGCATATATGAATAAATGGATTTGTTTAGTCCTCTTTCCCCCCCTACCTGGAAGACCTTTCCAAAACTTCCAGCAGGCTTCTACATTGCATTAGGTAGGCTCTATGCTTTCTGGCTTTGAGCCATCCATAGTAAGACATCACCGAACCTAAAAGTTTCCTTCTGCAGCATCAGTTTTCTCTAGAATGCTTGGGTAACCGTTGGCTGTGTTAGTACACGCAAATTGCACTCTGCGATCTGCTAATGAGTTCTCGAGCTAGATTGTGCACTTAAATAGCTGAAAGTTGCTCACATAATTTGTCTTCCCCCCCCCCCCCCCCAGTAAGCCCGGTTTCAGAAGATCATGCACACCATTAGGAGCAATTTGTTCTTGCATCAGCATAGTGCCATTGTTTCTGTGTGTGTTAACTCTGGATTTGCAGGTGTATGCTTGCATGGAGGTAGCATGAGCAAGCTTGCTCGCCTCATGCTGCTCGTTACTTTACAGCATTTAGTGCCAAAGCTCTCAATCAATGCTCTCACTCAATAGCAGAGTTCACTCTTTCCTGTATGTCACCTGGGTATGAATATCAAAGCATACGATATGACTGAAGCTGTGCATTTCTTTCCAAGGAATTTTGCTAAGTTTATTCAGCAGGGAAGTACCAAGATAATTCCAGGAGTAGGAAAGGATAAAGTGGACAAGAGGGAACGACCATGCACTACGTAGACAATGCACGAACAGATGAGAAGCTAAGCCATGAGGGGAAGGTGAATTTGTGTTACATGTCTAGGAAGTCAGCGGAGAGATTCCCTGGCTGCAGTCGAGGAAGAAATATGCATAGGCAGCTGATGCAAGTGACTCAGTGCTGACCCAGCTCAAGGGTGAAACACCCATGGGCAGCATTCACAGATCACCTGGTAGGAGATGATGAATAAATTGAATACTTCCTCTTCAGAAGTCAAATTCTGCCTCCATGAATCCATACAATTCATCTCTGCTTCTTGCCCTATCAACAAGCTGAACTGAAAACTTATCATGCCCCTGAAGGGAGCCATTTTGTTCAAGGATTTTCCCTTTTCTCCTGGCAGCAAAACAAACAGTGCAGGTTGGATTCACACTGTTGGAGTTGCTCTTCACTCAGTGTAATGGCATAAAGGGGCTTCTCCCAATGCACTGGGAGCGGTGAAGGTGTTCACAACCTGCTTTAAAGGCCAGAAAGAACTGAGTGGTGATAAATATTCTGTTTGCTTGTGTATGTGTGGGTAGGTAGGGATGTATTTGTGCAAAAACACACGTAGACTTTATTGTTTACCTAAGAAATGCTGCTGCAAGGATGCAGGGCTGGACACCGTTTCTCCCTGAAAAGGCTCTTCTCGGGGACCCCATTCCAAGGTCCCAACGCACAACCCAAACCTGGCTCACAGAGATGCTGTCAAGCAGACAGGAACAGCAGAGAGCCGTGGAGCCTCAGTAAGCAGAACGGCAGCATGATGTGCAGTCCCCTGTGGCTTGCAAAACAGACTAGATAAATCAGAAGCTTTTCAAAACCCACAGTATCTCCAGGAACAGGCACCTTGCCCAGTGTGACAGTATTTTTCTTTACTTGAGATTCTTGTCCTGAAAAATCTCTCCTAATTTCTGTGCTTGTTTTGTACAAAGGCAAGACGGTAGATTCTGTCTTGCTTTCAGTGCTTTGCTCCTTTGCCATGATGGGAGCGCGTTGTTGCAGAGCTCTGAAAAAGCACTGAAAGAAGTTAGAAGCAGAAGTGCCACTGAGAAATGGTGAGCCTGGCACTCTTAAATCCTTTGGCAGCCACTGGGAAAACTGCCCAGCATTAATACAGACCCTAAATGCTCAAAGGACTTTGTCACCGAAAGAAGCATATCTGCACTGGGAAGTCATGCTAGTGCATCTCCATTGTATAAAATACCAGCCAAAATGACAACCCAGCCACCTCACTGAGAAAAAGGGGAAAAGGAAAACTCAACCTGTGCAAAGTAGTCTTTTCCTGGCCTCTTACCTTGGCAAACAAATTAGAGCCTATGCCGCATATTCCATGCACTGGGATTTCTGAAGAGGGTAAGGCTTATCCTTGTAGTAAGTCAATCACAACAGCAGCACCCCATGAGTGAGCTTGGAATATGGGCTAAGTACTGTTCCAAGCAAATACTTTTGTTTAAGGGATGTTATGTCGGAGCACTTAAGAGCTGCCACCAGTAGAAGGATCCAAGTTTGGGTCCTTAAAGGATTCTTGAAATGTGTTCTACACATGCTACGCCTTAAACTATTTGCCATAAAGCTGTTGCATAGCACTGCATCTTGCAGTTTGAGAGTGGTGTTTGCTAGGACATGTCTGACACAACAACTAAAATACTACATGCAACCATTTTTGCATTTCTGAAAAGACACCGGAAAGTAGGAGAGGAAGCAGAATTTTGTAGTTTGAGGAAGAAAAAAAGCCCCTTGCCATCAAGAGGTTTAATTAGTGCGCTTTGCTTAAATTACCAAAACAAAGGTCAAAAGGTGACTTAAGAATGGGATAGATTAATGTGGATAAAGTTCCGGGTATTGAAGATACATTTAATTAATAGAAAAAGATGTAAAAAAGCAGCAGCTGAGAGCAGAAGGGGAATAGATTCACATGGAAGAGGGTAGAGCTTGTAACAGTGAAGGAGCTTAATTATTGCAATAAAATATTGGGGCAGGGGTGGAGTTGCATCATTAGGTAAGTTCAGATCAAACTTGCATCTCTTTCTGAGGAAATGTTTCTGTTACCCAGGGATTACTGTTCCCAGCGCAGGAGGACTACATATTGTTTTAAGGTCTTGTGATACACCGGGGCACAGACCAGAGGATCTGTCAACACATTCTAAAGTCAAAATGTCTGCACTGAGCATCCTTGCTAGGCTCAACAAGATCCCCAGATCCCATGACCTAAATCTTCCTAAAATATTTCGTTTTATTAAGTCCTCAAGTATCCTGTCCTTGAGTTGACTGACAGCTCATCTCCATCACATAGCCAACTTGAGTGCCACTTAGAGAGGGGGTCCTCACTAGAGGGGAAGCTTCCAACCTGAATAAATGAAAATAACCCGAGTCTAGCAACAGGCATGCTACAGTCACTTCTCTGCAAGGTAGAAGGCTGGATTTCAGCTGAAATGATTGCTTTGTTTCTCTTGGGACAATACCTTATATCATTATTTTGCTAAAGGCATCACATACCGCAAATAACACACTTCTTCAATTTAGGGTTGCATGTTTTGGTGTCTGACTGCCTCAGGTTTCTTCAGCAAACACTAGCCTGAATGATGGGAGTCCATTGATGGGGCAAGTCCCACAGCAAGACCTTACCCCAACACTGGGCTCCTTGTCTGGCAGGTCACTCTTCATAATGACATCATTCTGTAGTGCCACAACTCCTGCTGCATGGCAGGGGATCTGTTTCCTTTAAGTGCACAAAGATAGTTAATTTTGGCAGGTAGCCATTGCTCTTCTCTGTCTAAATTCCAACATGTCATGGCTCCAGTGTGAGATGAACATAAACAACAGATTCACGCACTGTTCAGCAGCTATTGCACCACATTATGAATTCACCATATTCATTTAAGCAATACATTCACATGCAGTGTGGGATGCAAGTGCTTTATGTATCACACCACATTTTTATCACGTGCCGCTCAGTCTAATCCAGTATCAGCAAAACAAACCTTTTGCAATATTTTCCCCTATATCTAGTGTTTGGATATTGAATTTGGACAAAAGGGAGGGGTTCCCTAAAGATGATCTCTAAAGGATTGCAGCAGAAAGCATAATTAGGTTCATCTTTTGGAGTAGCATGAAATCATCTGCATGTACTTAAGAGTTCAGCAAGGCTTAAATACTTTGCTGAATAAAGATTGATGGATAAGTCAGATCTGCAATGAATCTGTCTTTTGGATTGCTACACCCTTGGCACATCAGCACTCTGGTCCCAATCTGTAAGCATTACTGACTGTATTCAAGCACTTGATCTTTTTTCCACTGCCTGTATGGAACAGTACAAGGGAGGTTATGTCCTGCTGGCTGATTTTAGAGTAATAGGAGCTATCATGTAGAGTTTCACCACAAACCGAAATGCTTGGAGGGAATTTGGCACCCAAGCATCCAAAAAAATTCTCCTGAAGGCTGATTTGCAGCATCCTGCTAGGCATCCAAGACACTTCCAAATAATGAACAGTATAGGACAAATGCTTGTACATCAGTCCAATTAATGGCATATGCAGATGTGACTGAAGTTTGACTGTGTTAGATGTGTCAAGCAAGTGCTTAACAGCCATTCCACAGCCAAGCCATTTTAAAGATATTATCCTTCTTCAGTGCTGCCTGCTACAGAAAATGCAGCAAATGTGTTCTATTTTATTTTTTCCCTAAAGGCTTGCAGCAAATAAACCAAGATAAACCTTATCCTATGATTATAGGAAAATTCAGTTTGGAAGGGACCTCAAGAGACCATTTACTGCTCATATGATTCCCCTGTAACTAAGATTTCACTGTAGTAGCAAAGAAAGATATGTGGTCTATTTGTCTGAGCAAACCTGGGTCAAATCTTGGTTTTACTATGATCTAGTAGAACAGCCTTGAGTTGGGTACCAGGAGACTGCTGCTTCAGGATTCAATACCGCTGCTGTGCAGCTTTGTGCAACCCTCTCTTCTTTTTATCCCTTTTGTTGCTTAATTGCACAGGAAGGTCTTGGAGAAGGGGGTCTTTGTTCCAGCATATTTGTGTTGTGTGTAGCATGATGTGGCTCTGATTTCAGTCCAGGTTTATAGATGCAACCACAATAAAACTTAGCATGATAGTGAAGTGATAGCAGCATTACACGGAGTCTGCAGCAGATACTGGAACCGAAACCCGATTCCCTGAAGGTTAGTCTCCGCTTGATTAATAATGTCATCTCCTGTAGAATTTGCCTGTTTCCATCAATAAAATACCAACATTCCCACAACAGTTCACTCATTACTCAGTCTTTCTTTTTGTAAGACTCATAGCAGGTGGCTGAGGTGACTGAATTATTTAAAGATCCTGGTTATTATTTTTTTCTAATTCTTCATTTCTTTTTGGCTTCATTGCAAAGTTGAATGACATCAATTTAAGTCTCTGCAATGAACCACTCCAAATTATTTCTTTGAAGCACCATCTCGCAATGGGACTCATCTTACTACTGAGGTTTTTTTAACTGCAGCAGGTTAATGATTTACTGAGTTATTTAGCAAAAACCTCATTGATTTTGACACGGCAGGGAGCTCTCCAGCTAATGCTCATGCTATCTTTTCTACCTCCCAGTGCGTCATCAGAATGTTTAAAGGCGTAAGCCAGATCCAGAGCCTGTGAATTGGTAAGTGTCTTCTGACACCTTGGGCCAGATATTCACCTCCTTTATAGCATGATAGGGCCGCTCAGACTTGCAGAAAGTATCTCCACCCAGAGAATAGCTTTTAGTGGAGTCAGATTAGGCATTTTGCAAAGAGCTTTTTTATTATGCTAATGGCCAGCATGCCTCATCCTAGGGAAAGTGTGGGTTACTTAGCCCAGAGAAAAAAATGTATGTTAGATTAAATGACAATTATTGTGCCTGCTGGCCTCAGTTAATTTAAGAAATTTCCTGGAACATATGATTTCACTTTGAGGTTTAAAAAAGTATGGTTTAGTGTGCAGACACAAGCCAGACCTCTCAAATTGAAAGAAGGAACTTTAGACTAATATATTGTGATATAATTTAGTAACTTAAATTCTAAGTTTTTTCCACTTATTCTATTAGAAGTACTAGTACTCAGGAGAGGTGGAGTGGAAAAGACAGCTGAAAACAGTAATTGTGGTATTACTTCTAAAGAAACTGCATTGTTTCCAATGCACTTAGATGTTCAGTTTGAAAAAAGTTGTTTCAGTTGCCAATGAGAAAAACTCTAGGACCAAGTTGTCATAGTCTGTTAGTATACTCTATATTTCTGCTAACCATCTGGCTGCTTTCAGTGCTTTTGCCACTCAGGGAGAATGTCATTTATAATCAGTTTCAACAAATACCATATGCATTAGGTTGGGAAAACAAATGATATTTCAATATTACACATTGTAGAAGAGTTTCAAGCTTACCAGACTCTTCAGGTTGTTGGGTTTGGTGGGTTTGTTTGTTTGTTTTGGGGTTTTTTTTGTTGTTGTTTTTTTAATACTGTCTGCAGCCCAGCAGCTTGGAGACTGAGGGTCCAGTTGGTAATCCTGCAGGCACTTGCTCAGCTGCTTAGGGCGAGATATGCAGAGAGATTGAGGAGCCTCTTCTGGAGTCAGGACTTGTGAGCCCAGCTCACAAGCATCAACTCCAGAGCACAAGCCACAGCCTAGGACTGAGAGCCTATTCCCTACTCAGAGCACAGACAAGGGTAAGGACATGAAAGACTGATATCAATCAACACCAGGGCTTTTATCTAACCCTAGATTTGGAAGCTGATGTGCACTTACTGAAGATTTAGTGTAAAAACACAGGACCTCTTAATACTTAACTCCTCAAGGTTCCCTCCACAAGTATTCAGATATTCAGGCATGAAGGGAGGTTCTTTATAGCTACTCAGAATTTTAAGGGACAAGTATTGAGGTTTTGGTAAGCATTGTTTTAGTGGTTTTATTTTTTAGTTAGCAGAGATTTTTTTTCTACAAAAACAACTCTGAAAAAATTGGTAGAATTTCATTAATCTTTTCATGTGTTTGAAAGTTCAGATAGTAAATATTTTAACAGTGCTTCTAATAAGTTAACAGTCTTCTAGTTTTCCAAGTGGAACGTATGGAAAATTTCTCCTGAAGTTGAATGTTAACAGATGGGACTTTACAAGCAGTCAGCATTTATCTAATCCTCCTTCTATTTGACTAAACTGGAGTTTTACCACTTGCTTCAGGAAGAACAGGTTTGGGCCAATTTTAAAATTCCTTTGCTATTAAGTACATAATAACTACCAGATTTGGACAAAGCTGCAGTCGAAATTTTCAAGATAGCATGATAAGCATTGATTTTTTAAATACCAATTACACTCACTCTATTCTAACATTTTATAACAGACACATTAAGCAGGACTGAATTGCTGTTCAAACGACTAAAAGATCTTATAATATGATCTTTTGTTTGAACCTCAGCTCAACGGCAATGTGAATGGCATCGAAGAAATACGCAGAATGAGTTTAGAAACACTTCAAAAAAATCTGACTGCCCATCCTTTAGATTACAAATGCAGATCCCTTTGTTGAAGTACGCTAACTTTACAAGTGTAACAGCAAAAATATTATCAGCCTGACTTCAGGTACATTAGCACCTCCATTCCTTCCGCATGTTTGGAACCTTATACATTGCAAAATTTGTCTTAGCAAAAGACATTTTCTGACAAGACATACAAATCACTTCCATGATCAAAAGACCTTGTGCACAAAAGCTCACATAACCTAATATTCCTCAGCATTCAGATAAAGATGTATACTAATTTATACTAACTAGGGAATTGATTCCCCCGCACTGCTCATGAGCAACGTACTTGGCAAGTTACAAACAGCACGTTATCTGTAGATTTAATTTTTCATGGAAGGCTGTAATCAGCACTCCCTTTACAGTGCTGTTATTTCAATGGAAAGTGCTCCAAGCACAGTTAGGCATTTTGTCTCCAGACAGCACTATAGGAGGGGTATGATTGTTATTGCACCTGCAATGCCCTCAGCAGATTAACTATTAGCTGCATCTCACATGTGCTACCAACCAGAAATATTAACTCATTACAAAAATAGAGGAATCTGAAAGAGCTATGCATTTGTTCTACCGGTCTGTTATGTGTGCTATGCCCTGGACAGGCCTGGCTGGACTCACTGCAATTCTTTTCAATGAAAGATGTAAGGTGTCAGAAGTGATTTTTATAGAATAGCCTCTCTAGAGACCTACCCTGGAGTAGTTAGCATCAGCCTGAAATAGCTCTGCTCTGGATGTTAACATGGCATAATCTCTGAAAACTTGAAACCCAACTGTTTAAGCAAAACCTGGGCACAAGACTCTTCTAGAGGAATGTTCTTTCTTGTGCTTCTTTTGAAAGCAAAGTCCCTTTTCCCATGACTTGTGGCTGCTGCCAGAAGCTCAGTGGGCTAAAGAAGGTCTTTCCCAGAAGTCAGCTTTGTGACTGCTTCAGCTTGCTCCTCAGCCTCCTGGGGAGACATGGCCAGCACCCCACAAAACTGACTTTCAAGCTTCCAACAAGTGCTCAGTGCTTTGGGTAACAAGAGAAAAGTACAGTTACAGTTAAGACAAGCCTACCTCTGAGCACGTCTCCCTCCATATTCACAGATCTCAGGCATTATTTGGGTCAGGCCTTTCAAGAGTCCAGGGTTCTCCACCTCGTGTGCCTTCTGCTCCTCGTGGAGAAATCTGAGTATTTCTCCCCCCTCTGTAAGCCACTTTCAATCTCTCTGATTTGGGTACATTAGGATGTGGGTTTATTTTGTCACCCTCTGGGAATGCAGACACTACCTGACCTTTTTTATCCTGTTGACTACCATTGTCGAATGCAAACCAACAATCTTGTCATGGGTTTCCTATTCACCTCTCCACACTAAGCCCCAAAGACCTCTTGCTGAGGAATGCTTTTTGGCCTTGACATGTGTTTCTTCCTTATGCTGCCATGTGGATCCATCCATCCTCCTAAACATGTCTATTAACAGCTGCCCATTGGTTACAAGAACATCCCTTGCCTACATACATACAAATTTGTGGTCTGTAGATAGGTCTCAAGGATGGACAGCGTTGTCTGGAAGTCTTGGCAGCTGCCACCAGCTTTCTTTGTACAATTCCTTAGCATAGCACCTCATTTCATAGCATTTCCATCAGCATAGTATCTTATTGCACAAAACAAAACAAGCCAGTTTTGGTTGCTTATCCATACCACCTAGTGGCTAAAATAATTGGTTTTTTTTCCTTTTCTAGCTAATTCAGTGTTCACTAAAACAGAAATAAGGATTAATTTAGAGAAAGCACAATACTAATTAATCTCTTCTGGTAAATAGACATCACACACTGAAATACAGGGAGCATGGAAATTACAATTAACACACAACCCATATGACCCATATCACTCTTCAGCAATGCAGCTTCCAGAGAGTATTCCTGGCTTTCAGACACCTCAAAATCAGATTTTGCTGACTTTTTTGAACACCAAACAAGCAGAGGAAATAGTACCAGACTGCCACAGGTTAGCTGATACAGAGCAGTACTGTTGATGAGCACTGTTGCTTTAAGTGCTCCACAGTGTTGGATCTACACTGGAGCTTTTAGCAGGTTGCTACCAGCATTATATCTGAGCCACCTAGTAAATGTAAGTTCAGAACTCTTTGCAACTGCATCTTAACTCCCATAACTTAACTACAACACTGGATTGTGGATCATTACCACCTGTAGCGTTCAGGTTTCCTTTACGTCCCTGAAAAAGACAGAGACATCTTTTACTTAATAACGAAATGCTTAAAAGACCTATCCATGCCTTTTTAGCCTCTTCGGTTTAGAGCAATTTTGTGGAAGGTTTTGGTGGTCTGAATCACGAACTATAATACCAGTGATTTCATCAAATGGCAAAGGCTAAGCTAGAACCATAGGCACTTTCCATTCTGAGTACATTAAAAATAGTGAGGCCAGTATGGAGCAGCTCCTGCAGTGCGTGGCTTCTGAAATAGAAGATTATCTTCTGTCTTCGGATGTTGAAGTCTGAACTGAGTGAAGTTTCCAAAGTTCTGGCTGTATTATATAGTTTTTAATCATAAAAACGTGATTCTCAAATAAGTGTTCACACAAAACCCCAACAACAAAACTCCAGAGATCTAATAAATACCAATTTAAGAAAATATGCCAAAGAAGAAGTGTTGTTTGTTGTGAGAATTTCAACTATATAAAAATGTGGTATCTTTAAAACAGCTACATAGAGGATAACTCTAAACCAGCTACTCTGAGATTTATTGTTCACGTTCTGAATAAGACTAGGGGCCCATGTGAAAATGAAAAATGCTAGATGCAGAACTGATAAAAGATTTTCCCCATTACTAATCTGCAGAGCTCTACCGTAAGATGCCAGTGGAAGATACTGCAGAAGCATTTGAAATAGCAGCATTTGTTTCTATATACAGAACATTATCAGTGATAAGGAAAAAGATTGAGTAAATGAAGTTATTTTAGAAGTTAAATCAACAGCTATTTAGACATGGAAGGAAACTTTCTTTATAGACAACTTGCTTGCAGGATGCTTACGTCTCCCCCTGAAGTATCGAGTGCTGACTACCACTGCAGATAGCAAAGACTTAGCTGGGATGTGGATTTGATCCAGTCCAAAGTTGACACTCCTGAAGTCACACGCAGCTACTGCATTCAACAAAATTGTCAGACTTCATTAAATACTTTGGTTGTATCAGAAAACCCAAGAATCTGTCTTTAGTCATTTAAACTGTCTGAGGTTTGCTTTTTAAAAACTCACCTTTGTGTGGATTTATATTTGCTCTTGATTTACTGCTATGCATACAGAGCACTCAAGATCACAGATCTTATTTCTTTTTGCCCTTCTCCACAAAAGCAGAAAGTAGTAACTAACCTAGTCACATACTGAAAACATGTTGAGACAGCTTTAAAATCCTTCTTTGTGTAAGAGAAGTGGCCTGAAAAATCAGGTGCCAGACCAGGTGGCAACCTCATAACTGCTGGGTATAGGAAAAGGACATGGCACACCCCAGCCTATGCACTTACAGCTGTGACAACGCTTTGCATTTTGGTTTACAGCTCTCCTGAAAGTGTAAAGGTGTATGCTTGCTCCTCCACAGTTTAAAAGCATACTGTAAATGCATTGAGTTTTGCAGAAAAGTCTCTACCCCAACTCAAGAGCTAAAGTGCCTGGCAAAGCAAGGACCATACAGTTTCCATGGGTACAGGTCAAGCGAAGGATTTCCCCAAGCACTCACTTTTCATTAGCTGATGCTCAAGATGACACCAAGAATCCACCCAAGTTTCGAGTGAGAAGCAGACACCAGTGTTGAGAAATTGCTGAAAACACAATACACTTGAAATTCAGACAACTTAGATTCAGGCTGTGTTTCCACCTGCAAAAGCCCTGGCAGGGAGACCTTGCTAGAGACGAGCCTCAAGCAACTTGACAGGGGATGCTGGACACATTAAACAGGGCAGACACATAAAGGCAAGTAGGTAGGTAGGTCTGGCCTTAACCCAGTGACAGACCCACACAAAACTGAAGGGGATGGGTGGGGGCCCACGCAATGAGAGATCAGGGGCAAATCCTGCCGTCTCTTGGCATACCATGCAGGCATTTGTAGCCCTCATGAGACTCCCCACAGGACCGCTGTGACAATCTTACAAGAGTGAAGTCCAATCACTCCTTGTTCCCAGGGCAGCACCGGCGCTCCTGACAATCTGCTGCTCATCCTCTAATCCGCCCCTCCTCAAGTAATGAAAGGAATTAAGAGCCACCCTTGAAAATGAGCCAGTTGTATGAAGCCAAACCATTTTGTTCAACTGATTTGTATTTGTAAATCAGAAGCTTCTCCTCTCACCACACTTCAACCTCTCTAAAATAAAAAGTCACCAGGTGAGGTCTCTTCTTCCAGCTGCCAAAGAGGGGCTCAAAATACCAAGCTGAATTACAGACAGAAAATTCCTCCTGAAGGAGGGTAGCTCTTTGTGCCATGCTTTATTCACTTTCAGACCTATTAACACCCCTCATCTTTCATTCCCATTCCTTCTTTTCACCCCATTCCAATGCTTCTGCTTTGCTAAACATCTGGGAATGAAAAGCAAATCAAGAAGTCAGAATCAGAAGACAGATTCAGACCTTTGTGAGCAAAATGGGTGGTTTAAGCAACAACTTGCCTTCGCCATTTGTTGTTGTGCACTGCAGGCTTTTTCCCTTGATCCTAGGTAAAAGATTGGACTGTGAGACCCCAGCTCGCCCAGTTTTGCTTGATCATCTGGGAAGGATTTGGGTGGGGGTTGGCCTCTGGAGGATGCCTTTTCACAGGAGGCATTCACCCCACAACACTGCCCACTGTCCAAGAGATGTTCTTGTCCCTGATGTCTCACACCAGATGCTCACAATGAATATGCCAAGCTTTTCCCCTCAGTCCTTCTGCGTCATCCCTACAAGTTAGCTGCCTCCTTTGCTCTCCCTTACTAGTTTGGCAGAAAAGCAGCCTTCAGCTTCTGTAGCCTTTAGAAAACAAAAACTTCACAGATCCCCAGTTCAGTGTCTTGAAGAGTTTCAGTAAGCAAAGGCAACGCCCCTAAGAGGAAGTTGTTGCAAAAAATAAAAATTCCTCTCCCTAGTTTAAACAGTGGAAAGATGTCACTTACCAGTGTTTGCTAACAAGTCAGCAAAACCAGGGAAAAACCAGGAGAAAGTAAAAAGGACCTTCAGTAGGATTTAATGGCCAAATGTCTAGCTTGCTACCGTCATCTTTCCCCATTCTTTACAAGATCATCCTGGCTCAATCAAACTAACCAGTTTGAAAATCTAATTTGAATTCTTAAAAGCAACTCTAATTTATCATGTTCCTTCCTAAGGTCAAATCTATTCTGTATGCTTCTTTACAGAGTTTTCCAGCATGGTATGTACTGTAGCTGCATAATAAAAAGAAACACAATTCTTACTTTATGGAAAACTTCATTGAAAAAGAAAATAACTCTGTACTGCTGTAGTTATTATGAATTTCAGCTTTTATAATGCACATTGGTACGCTCATTGGTTTTCACAAGAGCCTTGTACTCCTTGCAACTGCCAGACATTGGTTTTTTTTATATATATACACACACTTTTACCTATATATATATATAATGCTCAGAAAAGATAAATCAATTCAAAAGATGCCAAAGTGCAGCAAACTTGGGAATTGTATCTTCTTAATACCAGTGTTTTGCTAAAACTTATCTTTAAGTAGAAGAGTATTTGATGGACTTTGCAGGACCGTAGGATAGCTCAGGCATCTTAATTGCTAAATATCAATATTAGTTTCAAGTATGGCTGCTACACTGATCAATGACAAACTGGAAAGCCCAGAAAATACACCAGAAGTTATGGAAGATGAGTTTAATATGTTTGGCTACACATAGGAAGCACAAACTTCAAGTTACAGATCTAGTTCTCTTCTCTAAGGATGATCTAAGCTCACAAGGGGTACAGAATTCCCTACAGACATAGAACTTATATGCTGCAGAGCAGCATCCTATCTCAGATTTTGACTGCAATTTTCAGAAAAGCCTGAGTGAGTTAGTTCTAAATACCACTGAAATTAAATGCATACAGATAATTTCATTTCCTTGAATAAGCAGTTGTGTAGAGCTACTAATAATTCAGGTCACTAAGTCAGTGCTGCTAAAACCTTAATACCATATTGCTCCACTGTGGAATAAACACTTGGTTTCATTGGGGAGTTATTTCTATTCTTTTTACTGGTCCATTTTTAAAACTTTTGACATAACTTGGAGCTCTCAGGAGCATGGATCTAACCTTACAAGGACTCAAAAAGGGGAAAAATAAGATAAATTTCTTTAGAGTAGTTCGCTGTAGCAGCACTGCAGGCCATTGCAGGAATAGTGGCAGTGGTTTGTTCTAACAGGACATAACAGTAGCTGCTTCCCAATGGCAGAGGGAGTGTACTGCTATTTCTAAGCATATGGAATATTATTACACTCATCTCCATGCCAGGACTCTACATTGCCCACCCAAGGCCTTAGACTAGAGCTATTTTGAAATAAAGTTAGATTTGTGCTTGGTGACTGGATCTAAGCAGCACAGCAAGACATTTCTTTGTCAGGCAGGGTGCAACTCTTCAAATAGGTTTTATCTTGCAGTATTTAAAGCTGTTCGCAGTGTTAGGCTGAATCCTGAGGGAAGCAGGCTAACAGGGAAAACACAGGCAAGATGTTTAAAAACTTACAACTCACTGCACAACAATGCAGCTCACAGCCTAAAATTGGTCTCAGCTGTATTCAATATAGGACCAGCACTGCCAGAGCTGGGTGCATGGCAAATGCTCATTTCAGAATGGGCATAAACATGCATTTGTAGGTATGATCTTTGGCACCTGGCTTGAGAAATAGGATGTGACCATCTAGCTCCAATAAGCATCTATTCATACACCCGTACACTGAGTTTCAGTCAAATATCTGATCACCAAGTCTCAATTTGATGGACTAACTACTGATTTGGAAACTTCCATTTCTAGAGACTTTGGAAAATCTGGAGCTGATTTATTCTCTGAGGTGTTGGGTGACTGCAGGGCAGGCAAGCAGACAGGTCTTTGCGTCTAAGGCAGAAGACTTTTGCTTTTAGTGGTGGCCCATGGCAAACTCAGTCCAGAGGTTAATGGATGAAGCACAACTAATGAAGCCCTGCACCAGTTTTTATACTAGCTCTCAGGCTTTTAAATTCAGCAAGCCTTTGTGGTTATGCTTTTTCCCCCCTTTTTTAAAAGTTGGGAGCGCTTCGAATTTCTTCAGCAGTGAAACGTGGTGCTCAAGGAAAAGAAATCCAGCTGCAATTCTCACTCTAACAGCATGTAAGGGACATAATAAAAGCCCTCCAGGCACAGTACCCACACTAAGTCCCAGAACTCAACTGTCAAAATTCAGGCTAGCTCACACAGACAGGTTTCCCTGTTGGCAAACAAAATGCCAAGGAAAGGGGAATGGTTTCCTAGCCAACAGTGTTCACTAAGCCAATGTTTACCTGGAGTCTTTTCTGACTCTTTAGAACAGTGCCATACTCAGATCCAAATGCAGTCGAGCTCTATTCTCCAGGAATTTTCCCCAGCTTATTCATTATACCCAAGGCAACATACTCTAAGATAGAAACAGTCCAGCCTCCCCAAAACTTACACCACATCCCCGCCCCCAAAAGTAACTGCCAGAGAAGCCTTGAGTTAGGAAGCCATTTCTGTTAGTGCTTACATTACTCCTTGCTCAGGGGAGTAGGTACACGGGTTTTCACATGTTTTGTTAAACGGGGATGGTTTCTCTCAACCAGGTGTCTCATCCTGCTGTTTCCTTCAGCAGTGACTTTGCTTTTTGTCTTTCCCTAGTTTTAACTAATAGATCACCCAAACAGGCAGCTTTTCCACATTGGATAAAAACAGGATCTCCCAAAACAGGGCTCCAACCTCACTGCAAAAAAGGCATACAACAGAAATGACTGAAATGCGGAGTAAAGCCTTAAGATCATTTTGGAGATGACATTGTTGAACAAGAAATTCTCATCCCCTCCCCCCGATACTGAGACCGATGATTTATCTAACTAAATTATGAATCACCAATATCTTTTTGTTGTACCAGTGTGTAATTATTCCTCAGTCAAAGCAGTTCCCTGCATCTGTTCATGGACATTTGGACACATTTTGACACTTCTGAAGGCAAATAGACACCAAGAGATTACATAAGCCTGTCCAATAACATACTGTTTTTCACAATAGTCACGACAAGGGAATTATAGGCTGTTATTCCGTTTTTGTTGGCTGGAATGTTTTTAACTACTTATTGTTTATTTAAAAAACAACAATCCTCCATTTTAAAGATTCACAGAGCAAATAAGATGACTCGTTTTTCTGAAAAGAAAATTGCCCTACAGACATAGATGGTCATGCAACCAGTCTGGGGTGACAGCTGGTATTTAAATGGAAAATTAATTCTTCTCAGTCTGTCAAAGCAGGGACCTCATCTTCCAAGGAAGTGTGAGATTGCTTAAGACCCTGCAGATCATGAAGTCACTGACAGGAAGAAGAAATGAGTGAGGTGAAACCAGAAATCATCTTGCCCCATGGAAGTTGCAGCTCGCTTGCAAGCCCTGCTCCCACATGCCCCGGGGCTCCACGCTCTGTAGGGTAGCAGAGGAGTAACACTCATGTAACAACGATGACAGTCCACCAAATCCTAGGGAGACAGTTTCTAACTGTACAATGAAGGCTCACACTTAGCTCCTGCTCACACTCACCCTGGAGTGTACTTTTATAGTCTGCTTTTAAGCCCTGAGACATATCTGCAAAGATGAGAGAATGGGGCTGTTCAGAGCCACGATTGCTCCTCACCGTGTGATGCCACCAGTAACTTATTTCACTGCAGAGCACAGCTTAGCCTCTGCTACATCCCCCAACCTGCTATCGGGGGGGCTGCTCAGTGAGTGCTCCCTGTTGGGTGCCTAGGAAAACCAAAACCGTTGTGTGCACTGTGAACATCCCATGTTCAGCCCCACTGCCTTTCCCTGCCTGCTCCTGCCCAGCAAGGACTACCTCATACACAGCCACTGCACAGCATAGCAGGACCACCCAGGAATAAATTCCCAGCATCATTTGGGGAGGTCCTTCATGCTGTATGTACCAAAAGAGATACTCTGAATGGAATTTTAAAAATTTTTAGCCCATGTGTATTTGTGATACTATGCTCAGGTTCTCTGTTTGAGGAGTGTTTTGACAGCTGAGGCAAAACAAAGAAAAATAGTAATGTAGACATTACTTACACAGTTTGTTTTATTTCAGAAAAAATTCAAAGCAGAGTTATTCTAAAAGATGTGTTGGGACAGCCTTTAGCTGAAGTACATCAATTTTGTTCCATATATTTCCAGGCAGAGACTCACATGTATTTCAAGAGCTGCCCAAATATGTATATGATCATCTTCAAATCATAAGCCTATTTCTATTGTACAGATAAACGTCCACTACTGTAGTACCTGATGTTGCCTCCATCCTCCCGCAGCCCCACAACATAGGAAAGGACTACCTACCAAATCAGAGATTAACATGAGGTCCAGAGAAAAACAGGGCAAGCCCTTAAGACTAGTCTGCAGCCAACTTGACAGAAGTCACATAGGAAGCACCTAGCAGAGCTGGGAACCAAGCATTAGGCACACATATACTGACGTATGTGTACTAATACTACCTTACACTAGCCTCCCCCTTCAGTAAAATACTTAGTTTAGTTTGTCTTCAGGATGTATGCTTTGCCATAGTGAGATTTTCTCCAGGAAAGGAGGCTATGAGCATACAAACATACATATAGGAGGCATGCAGGTGAACACACCTGATTTTAAAAATACAATAGACAGCACATAGCTTTAACTTGTCAAAGGCCTGCCATAGACCGTGCCACATGCTCCTGCCAAACTGATGATCTGGATGCAGATCATGGGCTCCGACTGCAGATGTTAGGAGTGCACCATTCCTAACAGATGCATAATCTGATTAAATATGAAATGCAATGATATTGTCAAAACCCATTAATCACTCTTTCAAGACACATTAATGTAGGCTTTACTGACAGCTGTGATGATTATACTGTCTCTGCAGGTACTGTTGCTCATCAAAGTTACCCATTGGGTCTCAAAGAAAAGATACTCAGTATGCAGAATATACTTAAGTGCACTGAACAGGTATTTCTATCATGAAGAGTGTTTGTATTACTTATATTCCTGCAGCTTTCTCTAGGTTATTATCTGATTTCTATGTAACGCTCCACATCTGTGCCTTGTGCAAAGATAGTGATAACTCAAAAATACATGGATTCAGAAACAAACTGCAAGCGTGACAGGTCCATGTATTAAAACAAAGGTCCATAGGGGATATTCTATGACCTCCTTGCATAACTGCAGGAAACCTACAGGCATCTGAAGCAGAAGAAAGATTGGACCAAGCACCTTGCAACTACAGAGTGCATTGCACACAAAGGACTCCCCATAATTAGGGCCTAAATATCATAGGCAGAGAGTTTCAGAAATAAACACTTACATCCAAGCCCCATGTTTAGGCAACCAAGCCTTCATTTTCAAGGCTTTTCAAGGATCTGTTGACCTCCACAACAAATGCTGGTGCTTGGATCCTCTCAATAATTAACCAGTACTAAACCCGAGTTTAGATCTTACCACTTCAGAGCACTTGCTGTGTCTTCCTGTGCTTCAGTCGGCCAATGCTCCTCCAGAAGGAAGAGCTTTCCATAGTTTCTGTAGGTCTTATCTTGTTCCCCCTCCATACACTACTGTTTTTCAGAACCACCCCTTTGCCTCTGTGCATGTAGCTACAATTCTTGCACAGAAATACTAGGATAGCAACTTAGATGCATCAAGGTTTAGTAAACACCATCTGTTTGCATCCCTTCCCTGCTGCACCACCATCTTGGGATTGAGCCTGCTGCCTCTGCTAGCAAGGCAGAACACTCCAAGTTTCTGCTCTTCAGGCCTGGGACCCATAAAAGAGAAGCATAGCAGGTAGAGGACTTCATAGGGCTGCTACATCAACAGAGATGGCCTCTCCTTTAACAGAGGCATCCAAATATCTGGCTTTTTGGCCTGGGAATTAAGTCTGCATGCACTCCCTTATTTTATCTCAGTGGGTCCAAAGGAGACAAGCTGTGAATCAGTCTTACATCCATACAAGTTTCCTTTATTCTGGCCTCCCATGCCCTTAATGCATCTACTACTATAAACCATCCATTGCAAAAGTTATCTGCACATTCATGCACAACTGGGACTTATTTCTACATCTGATTTTAGCCTTTTCTCATCTTCATTTATTTGATTCCAGCCTAGTTATACGGCTTCCTGGACCTTTGAATTAGTTATTTCGGCTTCAGTGTAAGAGAAACAGCAGCTCCCAGGGCCAGTAGACATTAAGACAACCAACAGGAGATAGCCTTTAGTAGTAGTTGAGGGAACAGATTCAACTGGTTGGCACAGTAGGGACATGCCCATTTCTGTTCAAGAATTTGTCCATGATAAGCTACCCAAGGAAGAACAATGACTCATTTACAGAAATGACCAACTGTGGTGTTGGGGAAAGGGCAATAAGGGCCAGTGTATGTTCAGAAGGTGAAAAAAGTTTTGGCAAATTTAACAGTAAAAGTCTAGTGGCTACCAGTAAGTTACCATACCAGACTTCCCCAAGAAGATGATGCCAAATGAAAAAGCATAGAAGGATAAGACGAGGATGTGCCAGGTCACAGCAAGGACTCGTGTCCCATGACAGACAGTGGCCAGACATGGATATCCGCAAACATAAGGGGTTAAAACTGGAGAGCAAAGTTGTTACTTCCTGGCCCACTGGAAAGTTTTCCCATTTGTCCTGTGCCAGAGGCAAAAGCTCTGTTCAATAGCCTGCAATTAATTCCATTAATTTGTCCAGTCACACTTTGAGCCCATATAAGCTTTCAGCACATGCAGTATCCTGTGGCAAGTACATCAACAGCTTAACTACCTGTTGTGTGACAGATTACCTCCTTTAACTCATCCTGCACCCCTACTAGCCATCTACTATGTTACCACAACGCCTTGTAGCTCTTGTGCTAGAAGAGGCAACATCCTACCCCTATTTCCATTCACTGTATCATTCACGGCTACGGACTTGTCATATCTCCAGTCATTTTTCCATTATTATTTAGTCATTGCTCAGTTATAAAAAAAAATACTTCATCGTTTGTTACTCGTACTTTTCTCCTTCCCCCACCTCAGCCATCTTGTTGATCTAAGCCTCCATTCTGCAATTTACAGGATCAAATAGAGGATAAATTAGAAGCCTGACAGCTTCAGAGGGGACCAAGATTGGCACAGCGGTCCATCATGTATTGTTGATCAAAAGGAATACAATTTATATTGAAACTCTTCAAAGCAGTGATTTTTACTATGTCTTTGCACAGTACTTGTCTCAGTGGGGCCTTGCCTTATCTAGGACTCATGGGTGTCATTCAAACAAATAATAAATAGCTCAAATAGGTAAAAGTACTAGATAGGCATTTAAGAAGAATAAACACTTGTAGTTGCAGGCTTTCAAGTATACTAAAACAAGCATTAAGATGATGATCAGTGAAGGAAAGGAAACAAGCATATTTTGTAAAGTGACATGGAAATGCCATCAAGAGACGTCTCAGGTCAGCAAAACCAGAGTAGTACCTGCATATAAATACATACATGCAAATAATTGGCATACACGTATATCAGCACATAGCAGCATACGAAGACAGTAGTATTTTGTACCACACAGGTTGGAGGAAATTGTTATAAGAAAACCGTCTTTCTGCGCTGCTTCTTAATGCAAGACCACAATGGCTTGAGGGAAGCAGCACTATGCAGTAGTGTCAGAAGCAGATTGGAGAGGTTTTTCTTAGGTTGAGCTGATGCATTGACGAGTTAATGGGGACCAACAACAGCCCCATTAGCCCTATGGATTTACGAGAGGATCACTAAATTGAAACCTAACAAACCTTGCTATACGAAAGCCTAGCAATATTCACTTTATACTGAACTCATTGTTATTTAAGCTTCTGTTTGCCTACGTGATCAAAAGCAGCATTCTGGACTGTGGTTCAAAATCACTATAGAAACTGTTACCTGACACACTACAGCCCAAGGAATTCCTAACACCACCTACTTGGTAAACACCTCTAATGGTGTTCCACCAGAGCAGACTGAAATCCATGTAACAGAGCAACTAGAAGCATAATAAAGTCACTGAATATGAAAAAATTGGAACAGAAACATAGCATGTTAGAAGAATTGAGATTATTTTTTTTCCTCCTTAGAAAGGATCAATTTGTCCATTAGGGAATACTGACAGAAATGTTCCCTTCTAGGCTACAACCTGAGCCATGGCCATGCTTCATGGGAACTGTTCTTGTAGAGCTTTTTTTTGTTTGGTTGGTTGGGGTTTGTTTGGTTTTTTGTTTGTTTTTTAAATTATCCCTTCCCCATCTTACGTTCTTGCCAGACATCTCTCCCATTAGGTTTGCTGCTACATGCCCTATATGCTCTGTTACTAGTAATGCAGAGGGAGCAGTTTCTACACCTAACATTATGTTTAATGCAGAGCATCCCACATAACTGGGCAAGGAAGCTCTTCATCTCCCCAACAAAGCGTAATGGGCTCTACAGCCTAGATTTCTGATCAGAAATGCATTTTATGAATAATTTTGCAAAGGCAAAACCAGTAGAAAAAACAAAGTTAATGCAATAACAGAAGACAATCAGTCTTCAGTAGAAAGCAGAGCCTCACAATCAATACAAGTGCATTCTGAAAGCTGAAATACCTCAAAGGAACAAGTCAGTAGTCTCTAGAATGCGTATTACTTAATAATATTAACTGGCTGGAGATTTAAGCAGAGGTGTCAACATCTTATGACAAAGTAGTGATGGTACAACTCTTTGTAGTTAGAGTTGACTAACACTGTTTTCACAGGCACCCAGCAGCCAGGGGAAACCATCCCATTTGAAACTCAGGTCTTCTTGCTTGTTCAGCGCCAGGGAGCATTTCTGCTCCCTGTAGCATTTGGATGGTGCTACCTCCCTTTGTGTGAAGTAGCTCCTGTTGTAATTTTAGTGTTGTTCTTGAGCAGCGTTGGCAGCTCACGGCATTGCACAAGACATAACTCAACTCTAGGCTTCCGTAAAGGTGCTAACTGAAAGTCCTCCTTTCAGTGAATGGCTGGCCCAGAAACAGAGGGCTAGTGCAGAAGATGTCTGCTTTTAGCTATCCACCCAGAAAGCCCAAGAATACTGGGAAGCAGAGAAAAACATTTATTCCACATTGAACTACTGGAAAAAAAAAATCCATTTTACTTTTTGTTAACATTACATTCTTTAGCAAGTGCGCACTTAAGCTCCATTTGTACAGGATAGGGCATATTTTTGACCTATATGGCAATAATCTGAAAGAAGCCTAAGGAATCACAACTATAGTAAGTTCCACATCCTGAAAATGTTTAGACCCAATTCTTATTTACACAAAGACTGTCATTTAGCACTGTTGAAGTATAAGGCAACTGCTCTCCCCAGAGGACCCAGGAATGTCTCGCTGTCACATGGGGAGTCATGCTTGTGTTTTCAAACATGTTCATGTCTTCTAATGAGAACATGAATTTCTTAAGTCCTTATTACATCAACGTGAAAAATATAAGCTTCTCTGCCAGCTGTCACCTAGAGTTATTGCTACAAGTCTGCCCCCAATTCCCTTTTGTTCCTATGTCACTCCTGAACTGGGCTGCAGAGAGAGTTTGGTCTCTCTTGTTTGAGGAGCTACTGGCTATTAGGAAACACGTGCAGGGCTGGTTAGGCAAGCAGTGAGCTCTCCCCTGCCTCTCCAAAGGAGAGGAAAGGAATTGCAGAATGAAGTGCAACCCTGAAGACTGCAGGATTGAAAACCAAGACTGATTCATGACGCACTGCACAAGCCCGTAACGCTCAGAGAAGCGTAAAGACTTCTCATCATGACCCCACAAGTTTCTGCTTGGCTTTCTGCCTTCAAAGTTTCAACTTACTTCCACCACCACGACAAGCAGCTGCAAAATACCTCATCTTGGAGGGTGGGAAGCACCACCCTCTAAGCATGGGAAGGAAGTCTCCTCTAATGCTATGCTAGTGTAATTTGGCCAGAGGAGAGCCTGATGGGGGCAGTGAAAGCCAGGTTTAGACTTGCACAGAGGCCGCTTGGACTAATGTAGCAAAACCAACCGCTACAGAGTAAACCACTATGCATAGCCCAAGACAAAGTGCTGGAGAGTATATTGGAAATCACCTTCCCAACATGGGGAAGAAGGAGAATTGCTATTTTTTGCTAGTAGAGACAAAGCACTCTGGTCTGTGTGTGCACATACTGTTTCATACCAGGGAACTGTTTAAGTTTATTAAAAGAAACAAATAGCACATTGTAGTGGGCAATTAGCAGCAGAGATGCCTGTCACCCTTCAGAGGCCTGATGAAATATCCTTTCCAATGCATTGCTATTTAACAGTATGCTTTACCTTTTCGAGAAAAGGAAAAGCTGTGTCCTAGAGTTGGTTTTGTACAGGCCCATATACAACCTAGTCAGAGCCCCTCAGCAGTCACCTGGCTCTTACATACAGCTACACCAACTAGCACTTAACACAGGGATATTTTCTCTTGAGATTTTGCAGGAATTGCATACAGACAGACTTAAGGCTGCTACTTCATCTGCAGCAGTATTTCAAGGAATGGAATGAGGATACCCTAGATAGACAAACACCTATTTTTTGAGAATATTTCTTGACTACCCAACTTGTACAATATTTGCCAAGTATTTCTTGAGAGTATTTCCAGTTGTTGAACATACAAATATTCACACTTTGTGTTTAAAGGCATTGGTGCAACCCAAGACTGCTTACGGCTAAGTATACCTTATATGCTTGGCTAAAATCAGGGTGAGAGCACTCAGCATCTGCAGGCTGGAACTCTCCTGAATGTGTTTGCAGAAGCTCACAGTAATGTCTTACTTCTAAGCAGAGGCTGATATCCTGAAAAGCACTGTGCATGAAGTTTTAATAAGAAACACTGGCCATAGGTGGAACTGAGAATATTGAGTTGTCTATGCATAGAGAGTTGCTTAGATAAGAAATTTTAGTACCATGCTGCATTTCACATAGAAACAATCTAAGTGTAAGCAGTTATCAGCCATTTGTTGCAATCTACGGTTAGTACAGAAATTTGGAGCTTTCTGATCTCCATCCCAAGCCAAAAGTCAATAAGAACTATCGTAGTGGTAAAAGACCAGCACTCTTTCAGACTTTGAATCATGCTCTAACAATGTCATTTATTTGCATTGTTATTCAAAGGGATTTTCAATGATGGTTCAATATCCAGGCACCCCCAAATACATGTATTTTCCCCTCTCTCTATCTTCACCTTTCTAAAAGCACAAGACCCTTCCACTGAATAAGGTAGGGATGCAAACCTATGATATTGGAATACTGACTTAGTCCTCCATCAGGCCACTGTGGTCTTGTAAAGGACTAGAAGAAACATCTATGTGTGAGCCCTCTTGCCTTGCTGCCACCTCTGTGCAGAGATCACCAGAAATTGCAAAATGAGGCATAACCCTAGCACGGCTCAGGATAATGGCACTGTAAATAGCACAGCTTGAGAGTGAACCAAAGCAGACTCACAGCTTGCCAGCCTTTTCTCAAGCATCCTTAACAGCCCAGATGTCTGAAGGAGAAGATCATGGTAAAGAGGATATAGGGAAAACCAGTGATAACACCGTCTCCCACTCTTCCCTGTCATGGAAGAGTCATTTCATTATACTAGCAGCTTCCGAGTCATTCTCCAAGAGCGGTTTTCCCCTGTGGAAGGTTTTTGTCTTCCTTTTCCATATCAGACATTTAATGTACTTACATACCCAGTTCCGAGAACTGGGATGTAACCATAATTCTTTCACATGGAGAAATATCCAGGGTCCCAGAGTCTTTTGCAAAAAACCACTCAAGTTCAGCCTGTGAATTATAACACTGGTACTCTGAGCAGGGACCATCTCCTCATGGTACAACAGCCAGTACCCAACTGAGGGATGACTCAAGCACTCACTACTTTGGGGGTGACTCACCCAGTTACAAGGTGACTCATTCCAGGAAGACAGAGCAATATAACTCCCTCATGGACCTCAAAGTCTAAAGCAAGCCTTTAGCAGCTGCATCCAGCCTGAACACAGCTCACAAGCTAAAAAAAAAAAATCAGCTTGGATACTTTGATTTTTCTTCACCCTCCTGGAGGAGCTCACTAGTCACTACTCAAACACCAAGGGTCAAGGAATCCAAGGCATACACCAGTGAGCTTAATCTTTTCTTATAGAAATAGCAAGTTCCCAAATAAAAACCAGAAACCTCATGGAGGCGAGAACTTACACACTTGCTAACATTTATCATGCCCTACCACAGGGAGAAGGGCTGTCAGAGGAGCAGGAAGCAATGTTACACTTAACAGATCTGTTCTGGCTTGCACCTCAGTAAAAAGCCTCTTCCACAGCAGAAGGGTGCTGAAAACTCCAGCAAGTTCAAGACAGAGCAATGAGAACAAGGTGATACCTTCTTCCCACCCAGAGAAATACTGAGAGGATCGAAGTACTCTGCAATTCCCTGCATCTCAAAGGGGAGAACAAGAAAATCCAGGAATAGCTGAAGCTAACCTGCTTATATAGCAAATCCCACTGGAAACATTTTTCTGACCATTTTAAACAAAAACCTGCTCTGGGATCAATTTGCAACAAGCTGACGAGGAGGAAAGGTGCTGCCATAGTCACCTGGGTGCAGAACAGCCCAGAGCTGCTATTTCTCCATTGTGCCTTACTGAACCATGTCTGGGATCTCACATTGACTGTCCATCAAATGCCAGGATTTAGGCTAACTTTCATGAAAGCATTTTATTGGCTGGATTTGAACATACTTAAACAAAACATTTCAGGGAATCTGTGTAAGCCATACCAATGCACAGCATGAGAAAATTATTCTATTATTATTCACCCCATATCAAGATGAGTGCAAGTAAGGTTCATAACAGGAGCTATCTTTCAAATATCAAATTCAACACAACTGTCACAGAAAAACAAATATCCCACACACCATAATCCCCCCCCCCCATGCGTGACAGTTAAAATCCGCTTAAAAGCAGGGCAAGAGTTGGAGCAAAATCTGTGCCAAGTGTTGGCATTGGCAGAGCACAGTTCCTGGAATAACATTGCATAAGCAGGAGAATTACTCACAGAAGATAACACGGTCTGAATTTTTATTTTTCTGGAATTTGCTGAAACACACAACTTGGAGAGGAGAAGCCAGGCTGTTGATGTGTGTGACAATAGTTGGGAACATTGTCTGTATTTCAGAGACAATATGCTGTTCCTTTCAATAGCATCAGCTCTGTATCTCCATGTAATCACTCTAGTTTAAAATTAGAACAGGAGCCTGTGGCCAGAGAGTTTTAAACACTTCTGCAGCACTTAAACAGTCAACATTTTGGGGAAAAATGATCAGGTGATCCATAGTGCATGCACTTTGCTAGCTGTCAGGAGGTTAATGGTGTGCCTCAAGCACAAGGCTAAATTAGGATGTGAACACCTTAATCTACAGTTGCAAATGCTGACAGCAATGGCACTTCATCAACTATTTTTGCAGTCTTATTTGCTGCATATCTCCCTGATTTCTCAAACCTGTGCCACCAACCCTCCCTCATCTCCACATAAATTAGCTAAATGACCTCTTGTAGCCTGCTTGAAATGAAAATTGTCATCTGAAGGAGAAAATAGCTGTTCTAAATGTTTGCAGGGAATAGAGAGGGTGTTGAAGATTGCAAGCTTTCCTGCAATACAAAACCTTCAAAAAATCATGTGTCAGAAATTAGTCTTATCTGATATTCAGAGCCCAGAAATGAATAATTTTCCCTCAAAAAAAAGTATATCCCTTCTTTATATTTGCATTTAACATTTTTAGGTCTGTAATGCATTAACAAGCTATGCATCCTGTTTAAGAAAAAAATGTTGCTGTAGCAGAGCTGGAATTTACCTGTGTGTCACATGTGTCTTAGCACAGACCCTGTGCCATACTGCTAAAGAAAACTGATGGATAGAGGTGTCTGAGTGGGCACCATAGATGCATTGATATTTGTGCTCTTAAAAGCTTTACTGCAGGAGTGCATTGAACAAAGCTGAATGGCAGAGACACCTTCAACCTTGCACTGGCGCTGTTGGGGGGGAGGGCCAGGCAGAGAAATCAGAAAATAGAAATTAAAATATTGGCCACAAGTATAACAGCAATTCTCCAATTTGTTACACACACCCCTGAAAAGATTAATTTAAGGACAGAAGCAAGTCACTGTGACTTGACCTGAGAGTGAATTATTTCCTCCAGGGTAACTGCCTCTGAAGACATACTTACCACAGCAGATATGAAGAAGTTTTAGCTAAACAGGGAAGTTCCTGCTAACCTTATCACAGGTCCCATGGCCCATCAGGCAGGGAGGAGAGGGGGATATCACCTCTCTCCACCTGCTCTTACGCAGCTCAAGATGCCAGTGGTGTCCTCTACTACCAGGGCACAGGACCAGCTCACACTTAGCTCCCCAAGGGTGCCGACACTGGGATCTTTCTGGCAG
Source organism: Nipponia nippon (assembly GCF_047370975.1). Classification (NCBI taxonomy): domain Eukaryota; kingdom Metazoa; phylum Chordata; class Aves; order Pelecaniformes; family Threskiornithidae; genus Nipponia; species Nipponia nippon. Next base: position 60,371,353 of record NW_028262380.1, read on the forward strand.
AGTTGCTCCCTGGGTGGTCAGGTACAGCCCATATCATTGCCAGGGACGCATCCTCCACCAGGCAGGAGGAGTTGAATTACACCAATTATCCTTGTTGAATTACACCAAGGTCCCTGGCAGCCCACTCCAGCCTGCCTGGGTCCTTCTGCCTGGCAGCCCTGCTCTCCAATTAGAGGTCATCTGCAAACTTGATGCCGCTGTGCTCCATCCCCTCTTCCAGGGGATGGATAGAGGAGCTCAACAGCACACATCCGTGTACAGACCACATGGTACTCCACTTGTCACCAGCCTCAGATTTAAATTTAAATCTCAGATTTAAATGTTTGAAAGCAATGTTGAAGGGGCAACACTAGCCTTTAAGTCTTCAGTAGATAAACCGTTTGGAAGCTTTAAGGAAAATGTCACTTCTCCCACACCTCTTGACAACTGAGAAGGTACGCCAGTGCTGCTGAAAACCCTGTTTACTCATCGCAGGAGTAAGCTGGCATTTCACCTTCACTCATGGGGCCACAGCTCAGTTAAAGGAAAATCTTTCTAGTGATGTTACAAACACCATTACTAAGTGTCTGTATGTGTAGAAAGGTAAAGAGGAAGGGAGAGAAACAGAAGGGAAAGCAGTCCAACTATGCCTCCATCCCCACAGTTAAGATACCCATCATCCACACACCTAACCTGTGACCATATTATCAGGAAGTCTCATAATAATGCTATCCCAACTGTGACGGAAACTCAGAAAAGAAAATTTAAGATGCATTAGCTAATAGATCTTTTGAGAGGGCAGAAAGGCATCTTCAGGTAATAGCACGATGTGGGGGATTATCTCCAGAGAAATAGCCTTATGAAGAGAAGAACTATGTCAGGGCAAACTATTTCATGATTCTCCAGACTCTGGGAGCTAAATAAGCCTTTGAGGCTAAGATCTGACCCTTTAAAGAGTGCATGATAGTTGAGGCAGAAGAGCAAGAATGCAGTTCGTTCATTTATAAGAAAGCCTAACAAGAATGCTAGGACAACAGAATATTTGCACATCATCTGACTGCGCAATATGAAAGGGCACTTCAAGCACACACCCTGCACCACCTGCACAGAGGTCCCAGCTGCCCCACCTCCGCCTCTGACACTCACTTGGTCAGTTCACTTACAGGCAAGATTATTGCAGCAGCTGAAACACTCATCTGAGAAACACCCTGGGTGCCTCTCCACATTAGACGCATAAGCAAGAGAATTACTTATAGAAGGTAATACAGTCCGAATTAAAAATAATCAACACCCCCCGCCAATTCCTCTAACTCTACCAAATATTTAGAAGTCTAGTAAATTGCAAAACCCATTTGCTTCAGCAAGTGTCAGCTTTGCCTCCTTACTTATTTCTGCTTCCTCAAGAATAAGGGAGGCTACAGAGCAGGCTGCATGGATACTGGGTTTCCCTCCAGCCAAAAGATGGATGTTTTCTCTGGAGAGATATAAAGGGGCATGATTGCCCTGAAAATCCAAGGAGAGGACACCCTACATGCTGGCAAAGCCGTACAAGTTGTCCAAGCTGATCCCAAAGCCTGTTTTTCCTCTTCGGCAAAGAGACTTCTGCAGCCATTACACCGACATAAATACACAGCTTCAAAATTGCCACAGAGAAAAATCCTGAAGAAAGGGGCTACAGCATTTTTGAGGCTTGGGAATGTTGTGCTGTATAACACAACCATTCACATATTTTTTATATATTGTGGATTGCCCCTGTAATCCTCTTAGGCAGTTTTATGCAAACTGTGTTAAGCTTCATCCCTAGCTGAGTGATAGAACCAGAGACAATGATGAAAGGAAAATACACATGTTCTCAGGGTCACCTTTGTTCAGAAAGGCCATTAATACCAGGTTGTTAAGCAAGTACTTAAAATTATGCCTGAAGTTTGCCTTCAAATAATGCTTTTCTAGATTGGAATAAAATCAAACAAGAAAAAAACCAGTATTCTTGTCCTGAGATCCTAAGTGTAACATGGCCAAGCAAAGATTAAAGTCTCCTACAAAGGAAAACATTCTAGTGTAAATTTAGAGTACTTCCTCCAAAAATAATTCAGTGCTATGATGCTCCCCCTCCCCCCCCCTTTTTTTTTTTTTTTTACACACTTGCCACATGGCTATAGCTAGCACCTTTTGCACAGAGATCCTCTGACTCATAGCAACTCAGCTCAGGTGGCCCTGACCTCAGCCTTCACTTATTTTCAGCAAGGGTTCATGAGTCAGTGTCCCCAGATCCCATGGGGGCTTCTGAAGGGACTGTTCTGCACAGCCACCAGTTCTGTCCTCTAATTTCAACACACGCCTCAGGGGGACCCATGTCTTGGACAAATACAGACAGCGAACCCAATGCCTTCATCACTGCCCCAGAGCCTGATCAGGTGCCTCAAGACTAACTTGTTTCACACAGATGCAGCAAAAGGGTGAGGTTTCAGAGATGTGAAAGATTCAAGTCAGCCTAAGCAGCAAGGAGCATTATATCCAATATTTCCCAGTGTAATGGTGAGGGGCTTATTTACATTATTTATTCCGAGTGAAAATCACTGGCAAACATCCCACAGCAGGTTTTCTGAGTGTTTTAGCCGCAAGAGAAATTCTCATCTCTTTGGCGATTCCAGACCAGCAAGCAGAAGATGTAAAAAGATAACTTTCATTATTACAACAGAATGTTTTTTCATAGCAGTTGTTACCCCATTTGGAAAATACTGCTTGATATCCTGTAATCCCTCTGCATCTGTCATTTCAGTTTATTAGTTCCCCAAGTATATTCAAAGCTGTAAATGGAGAAACTGAGCTGTCCAGGCTTCAAATTGAAGATGGAAGCCAACTGACAAAATACCATGTAGCTGTTTCAGTTTAATAATCCCACGTGGACAGATGATGCATCTACTGTTCCTTCAGAAGCTTATTGCCCAAACTCAGTTATCATGCAGATGGCAAAATCTATTCTTCGAGGGTCAGGATTAAAGCCAATGGAAAGTACCATGTAATTCGTTGAGGAAAAATAGCTATTACTGCTACCTAGAAGGCAATATCTATTTCCAGTACAAAGCACCCTACATTTTATGACAGCTAACATTTTCCAAAACCTTCCTAAGCATCTAAACTTTAAAGATAATCTAATTTCAGATATTGCACAGAAGAAGCAAACAAGTACAGTTCAATATAACCACAAATGCTTTCCAGACTACGTAATCCAAACAAGCAGATGCCCCACACGAAGAGCATTCTCTCTCCTTCGAATCCCAAGTACTCCAGTACCCAAAGCAGGACTTCGGCACCCAGTCTGCCAAAACCCAAAAGTGAGTGAAGAACAACTGCACATGCCAAAGCTTCCCCAGCACAAGAACCCAAACACCTTCCCCACCCAGACTTCACAAGGACTCAACATAGGTGGAGTGATACCTACGTCCTGTGAAAGCTCCTGGCATGCTCAGTATAGCTAGAGAAGTGGACATATGCCCTGGGGCTTGCTGATATGAGGTATAAATCAAGCAATGCCATTGATCTAACAGCTGCACTAGAAAAAAATGCAGGCACCTCTATGGCATCTCTACAGCATGCCAAACAGAGCATATGTAAAAATTGGCTAACGGTCTAAAACCAGAGAAATATTATCCCAGTGTGTCTTAGAATAAGTTCATAATATTTATTACTTTGGAAATTATTAATTCATACAGCTGGTGCACTTTATTTTTACTGGGAAGAAAAAGCATTTAATTTAACCCTAGCATTAAAATAGACTTGCTAAATGTAGCAGTAGTGCATTGTTGAAGACAAATGAATTTAAACATGAGGCTGACTCTATAAAATATCAGAATCACCCTTCCAAAGCAAAAAATACTTTAAGGACATTTAGGTCTTTAAAAACAAAATTAGTCAGTGACTTAAAACATCTTCTCTTCATCACAATAAAATGCAATTCTCTGGCTCAGCTGCATTTCCACTATTTATATACCTGCAAAACAGGCACAGGCTAAACAAAGAAGGTATTCCACTTTTTGGTATTCCTCTCATCTACAGAACTGGCTAACACTCAGCTTTACCTGGAGGCATTTGCAGTCTCAAGAAGGGGCATAGTGAGCTAAAAGAGGTATGACCTGCTCATGGAAGCAAACTGTGATTATCAAAGGGTAAGCCACAGGGCATTCATCATTAAAAACTGAATTAACAAGGCATTCTGCACTTCCTCTGTAGAATTTTCTTTGAGGGAGGATTTAAGGGGTGCTCGGGATTCAAGAGCTCAATAAATACATTGAAGTGTCGTGGCAAACCTTCTAAAGTACATCCTGACCCACACATCGGCCTGGTACCACACCAAGGCAGGCACGTAGCACTTGATAGCAAGGAACAGTACAAGACAAGGCTTTGAAGACTTCCTCAAATCTGGACCTTGGCCAATCCGTCCAGGTAAACCAAACACTGCTTTGAACATCAGGCCAGGGAGATCCTCCAGACAGGCTACCATCAGGCATACTTGCCTCCTACTCTGTCCCCAGGGAGCTCAATTTGGACAACAGGCCAGTACTTTGTCAGGGCTCAGCAGGGAGAGGTGGAAGTATTAATGTGGGTTTTTCTTTACGTTACAGCATTCATCTGAACACTCATTTCCACTAGCAGGGCTAGTTTAGCATCTGCCAGCTTTTCCGTGGATTCTTTGTGCAATCCAGCTTTTTCCCCAAAGTTAATGCACTCCACACAGAGCTTTTTGACTAGAAGGCATTGAGTTTTTAATCTAAGTTCTCTGCAGAGGGACACACACTATCAATGTCTTTGAGCAACTTCCCACTGCAGTCAACAGGGAATTCTGCTCAGAAAAATCAATGGCACAACCAAGCCTATGGTTGTTGGGACTTTGGTTTATATATTGTGTTACAGCTTTTAAATGAATCCTGGCATTGATCCTTAGAAAAATTAATGAAAAATTAAATGAAAAGGAGGAAAAGATGACAAAATACTTGCTGAAGTCAAAAGGCTGGTAAGGGCAAAGACAGTAACATAGGGTGCTGCTAGAATATTAGATGTAGAATCCTGATAATGTCATAAAATAACTTTTCTGTAAGCCTAGCAGGTGTTTCTGGAATCTGTCTGCATCATTTGATTATTTATTGTAGAAGCAGTCAAAAAAGCAGAGTAGGGCTACCACTATCAGAAGTGAAGGACTACAAAAACCTGGCCAAAGGGAAGACATTCAACAGCATGTGAAAGCCTTCTTTACCACTAAAAGGAAAGGGACTAGCTTTAAATCCTTTAAGCACTTGGACAACCTTACCTATTAGGTGCAAAAAAACTAGAAGAGTACAGAAGCTTTGCCAACATGTACCAGCCCCACTAACTACAAAAAAAAAAAAAAAGATCCATTTTTACTAGCTAAGAAGCCACCCCCACCTCTCCAAGCTTTAACGGAGTTGTGATTAATTGCACCAAAGTGGATCTGGCCCAGTCCTTTCAATGCAACACTATTGATTTACTCCTGCAGCACAAGTAGCCCACCAGCTCTTGACATTGAAATATGATCTCCTTTAATGACACCCTCTCTTAGTAATATCTTCCAGCTTTCTCTGTTAGTCATTCTGGGATTTAGATTTAATTTGGGTGCTGTTATGTTGCATATACTTTTATTGTGCTCTGTTTACAAAATGATTCTTGCAATTAATTACAGTAATGAGATTATGGCTAAAAGACTCACAGAATGCTGATTAGATAATTAATGATTGGTTGTTGTTTGTAGTATTTTATTGAAGATACAGTCCAGGTTGGTCTCTCCCCTTTCCTTTTTTGGTCTTTCTTGCCTGAGTTTAAAACGTAATTGAATAAATGATTAGTGGGAAAGTAGATTACATGAATCATATTTAACCCCTCAGCACTTAGACAGGAATCCAGGGTAATATAATGTGAGGAATATAAGAAATCAATTTCTTTGGTATTTTCATTGTAGTAATTACAGGCTGAAAATAGTTTTAAATCAGACATTAGTTCAAAATTGGCAAATAGGCTCGACCTGACATAAGGAGCCTCTCTGCAGCAGCAAGTGATGTTAGAATAGCTGCCTGCCAGCAGGACAGGACTGATCATCCTGCAAAGGTGCTGGCCAGGACACAGCAGAGCTTGACCATGCAACCTAGTGTGACCAAGTCTAGAGTCAAATGGCTGACCATGGAAAAAAAGGTATTTACTTTCAGGGCCTAAGAAGGAAACAAGAGATCAGGTCACCCTTCCCCTGCTCTCAGTAATCTCCTGTGAGATCCTTCAGCGAAGCCAAAGCCCCATCTCTCTTTGGGGCCAAGCCATACTACAGACAGCAACATACTACCACCATGAGCTGGACAACCAACTGGTGCAAATTCCGGACTAACCAAAAGCCACACCTCAAAATGCCATTGACTCAATCTGGTTTGCTTTCAAAACACTGGAAATAGAGGCATAAAGCCACAAAGGTGAGCACTTTGTATGTGCATGTTATGATACAGTCTAATTAAGAGAGCTCCTATTGACTTCAACCTCAGCACTTCTGAGAGTCAGACCCCCAGATCTCCAGTCAGCATATAGAAAATGAGGAATCTGTATTCAGGCTGGTGAAGCAAAGGTCCTTCCAGCTGTCTTCCCTTGTCTGAGCCCCAGAGAAAGTCCATTCTGTACTTTCTATACAAGTAGGGACCTCATGGCAAAAACCATCCAGTATTTAGATAATTGATCCAACTTCATATGCAAAAATTGGCCAAATGGAAGTTTCTGGGCAACCTTAACTACCGCCTTCTTGGAAGAGCAGAGCACTCTTCCCCAGTTATTTGGCTTGTTTCTTTCCTCAAGTCTGACAGCTCTTTTTCAAATTTTTAATTAAAAAGGGTTTTTTTCAGAACTTTCTTGAAGTGTTTAGGTTTTCTTAGCTAGCAGAAAAGACTGAGCAAGAAAAGCTAGCACAGTCTACTTTCAGCTTCTAATGTTGCCAACCAGATGAAATACAGAATAAGTCATCATGAGGGACTGATAAGTTACATTTATTCACGGGGAACAAGGTAACTCTAAAATAATAGTTATATAGTCAGAGAAGGAATTATGGTAGTTTCCAACCATTCTATAGAAAAAACATGAAGCCATGATCAACCTCTAACTGTCCCACAATGACTTCCATATCATTTTTTACCCCAATAAGGTAACCTAGCATTCCCAGCTAAACATGATGCACAAGACCAGATAGAGCATTTGAGTTTAGTCCTGCAGTTACAGGCAGTTTCAACATTGTTGTGTCATGTAGAGGAGGCATCTTTCCCTACAAAAAGATGGTTTTTCCTGTCCCTAATCCCAGAGTAGGCCCATCTCAGGCCTGAAGATGCAGAATTTTCTCCCAAGTCTTTGGCCGAAGAAAAAAAAACCATGTCACTGTCCTCCAAAGGACAAGATCATCTCAAGACATCACCTTGTCACTCTTGTTTCTGACCTCAAGCAGTTCTTGAACCACAGTTTATCATACAAAACCAGATTTAAGCATTTAAAAATTTATTTCCCTGCCTTAGGACCTGTGCAATAGGTCCAAAGGTGCAGACTTTTCTAAAATGCTTCTAAAGGAGGCAGAACCTACTTTTGCTCAGACTTCTGGGAAAATCCAGGCTTTCACATACCTGCTTTCTAAGTGAAAGCTTTTGAAAGTTACACTTCAGCCCCAGGTGCTGGGAAGTAGACCACCTTGCTCACAGTAGTTCAGATGTTGGCCTCCACAGGTGAGGTAGAAACAAGCATAAGCTTCAAAAGGATGCAAAACCAAAGACTTCAGTGGTGTGCCTTTGACACAAGTCGCTATTTTACCAGTCACATGACAGATTGTCAAATTCACTCAGATAAGTTGCATGCATTAACATCTATCAGAACCTGGTTATCCTCTGATCAGCATTACTCCACTACAGAGTCAAACCACCCAGATTACAGCAGATGACATACCAGCCTATTCTGAACACAGTCTCACATTGATTTAATGAATGAAGATGAATTATCTTGCCTCCATCTACTACCAAAGACACAGGCCTCCATAGATAAATTCCTGCAAGACAGACCTATTCACTCATGGAAGATCAGATTAAGCTATTATATGCCCAAGGCACATAACTTTCTCATTATTCACCTGTATTTCTTCAGCTGTCAGTCCAGTAGTTTTCCAATGAAACAAATATTTTACAATTCATTTTCAGAAGACAAAGAAACCTAGTTGGGAGAAAAGTAGGCAAGATTTCTCTCCACCCACCATCAAAAGGAAACATTACCAACTGACTATGATAGCTATACATTTGAGGGAAGTTACATATTGGGCACAATATTCTCCTGCACAGCATGATCATAGATAATTAACATACATGATTGCTAAGAGCACAATTATAAGCCCCTGGCTAGAACCTGACTTTGCAAGAATCCCATTCAAATCCAGGGGTAGCAGAGTCACAATCTCCTCCAATTATATCATGTTATAGATGCTTCCAATATGTTTAAGGCAAGGAACACAATTGCTACTAATACAACACAAGCTTTTTCATAAGCTTCAGAAGCTGGTTGTCTTGGAGTAAAATCAAAGTCTAGGAACCCTGCTGGTTTGTATGAGCACAGTTAAAGTTGCTTAAGATACATTTTGTTAACCAATGTACAGCACCTAACACCTGATCAGTCATTGCCTTAAGATTAAGGGATTAGCATGTATCTTCAATGAGAAGAAGCATAGGAAAGATTTTATTTTATGAAGAACAAGCATGTCCTGCAGTTACACTTATACACCAGTCTGTGGCAGCCCTTAGGCTGCTGGCAGCTTGCCTGCACTCTAACAGCCATTTATCTTTTACTCCCACAAAGTAGTTTTTTGCATACAAGGTTTAAACGCTTTCTACAGTTCCCAACTAAGAGCTCGACCCCTGCAGCTTAACTCACCTTCTATGGCCAAAGTCTGAATGAACTGCACAGCAAGCCAGATCTAGCTATTCCTTATTTCATGCAATACCTTCTTGCAGACTACAAGGGAGGCCACTATTGCTTTGCAGAAGGGAGAAGCAAGATTGAGTATTATTATTTCTGGCCCCTCATTCCTACAACAAATTTCAGGAGGGCCATTGTCAAAAATACAGCATCTTCCTGAAAATTCACAGCATGGACACCAAATTCATAAATATACTGGTGCCACAGAGCAAAGCCTGAGCTGCAGGTAGCACAAGTACTATTGTACCCTCACAACAGGACTAAGGAGCACAGCATCTCCAAGAAAGCAGCACCTTCAATCTGCACTCCTTCCCAAAGGTCAGCTCAGCATGTACAACCAGTTATTTCTCACCATGTTACTAATCCACAAAATAAAGTTCAAGTTCTGATGACAGTTTGAGGCAACCATTAGAATTTATTATATTAATAATGGACAGACATTAGGTTGTTGTATATTTTAAACATGTTTTAATACTTCAGAATAGTGAGGAAATAAGTTTTGTCATAACTTTACTCTTGTTAGCATTGACTACCTTGCAAGAGGGAGCAGGTCCTTCATTGCTCCAGACACGGCAAACAAGACAGGTCAGAAAAGACACTCAGTTACAGTTGAGCTCTTGCAGAAGGTCCCAGAGGATAAGCTAAAACTCAAGTAGGTGCTGCACTTGACTCCTTTTCCAGCCTTAACTATACAGAGCAAACACTTTGGAAAACTTGGGATTGTTGTCCAAACAGGTGTACAGACAGGTTAGGAATCCTAGACAGCACAACCATGTGAGCTATATCAAATGGCCTTATACAACTTCTACACCAGCCTTCATTCAGCTTCTACTTGAGGTCAAGAACCCCAGGTCATGCTAATGTTCATTCAGTATTTGCCTTATTGAGTCACATTTGTCATGTTAATTTGTAGCACAGTCCAGTACAAATGATAGCATCTAATTTACTCCAACTCTGAGCTGCAGCTTATTTTTCTTTAAATCATGGGAAGGCAGTGACTCTTGAATTGTATCGTGGTACTTCACTCAGAAAAGCTGTCAGCTTTGCAGTGGGCATTTAAGTGAGCATTGCTTTTAGGGTGCATGCTGTCAGCAGTGTCAAAGATACCTTATTTAAGCAATTATCACTGATCAAAAATTGCCTCTTGAACAAATAGCTCAGAGAAACTACAGTGAAATATTCAAGTTCCAGTCTCCTCTTCTGCAAGAGAAGAGAAATGCAAAAATTTCAACAGAAAGGACTGGAAACCTCCCATCTCTGAAACAGCCTGTTGAGTAAACCAAAGGCCAGTCACTTGCTCTAGTTATAAACCTAGTTCCTGCACACCCTGGATGCCCCTGAACTGCTAACCACAACACAGGTATGGGCCAGGCTTGCTTCTGCAAGTGAGGCTCAAAATGCCTTAACTCGCCATATCTAGAATTCCCTATAGACAAAACCAAATGTATTTAATTTCATCAGGAAGAAGACATCCTGACTTCTACTTTAGTCATATGTTTCACTGCAAGCAGTTTCAGTCAGCCTCCATTTTGGAAAGCCACATGGGTGTTTGCATCAGCCATTGAACAATTAGAATAAGTGTCAGTCCAATGAATTGCCAAACCAACATTTACCTCAGGCAAACCTCCTAACCCAAGGCCAGCCTCTTCTCACTTCACTGAGAAGTATATTGTACAGTTACCACTAGCTCTGCAGTTTCCCTCAAGCTGGAGTATATAGTCTGGGGAAAACCCACGAGCATTCTCACCATGTGAGATGAAAGTTACCAAATATTTTGCCCTGAAGCCAGACTGCAAAGTGCTATAGAAGCAAGAGAAAATCAGAAGCTTGACAGGAGAAAATACTTGCAGCTAGTTATTTTATAAAGAACCCTGTACATCACAGACACCATGATAACAACTTCTGTTTTTCTTGGCCACAAAGCAAAGAACCCAATACCACCCAAATACTCATCCCACTTCCACAAAGTAGTGAAAACACCTGTCATACATAGACATATACACCAACCTCAATCATACTACTGCTTAACTACCTGCTTTCTCCCAAGTAGCCCCCATGTGACTTCAGTCCCTTGATGGACAGTCAAATATAATATAAGCAGATAAAGTAGAGCCAAACAGTTAGATTAAACTGAAAAGCAGGACTTCAGTTGACAGAAGTTATTCCCCATCCACACATGCCAAGTGGATGTGTCAAGTTTGCTTGACAAATATCACCTGATGAATTTTTTCATTACTGGACATCTGAGATGGAAATCTTACTCCTTTCTCACACCTTTTATATGGCCAGGTCTAAATAGAAGAGATTGAGTTAGGTGGTCATTTGCCACAGGACCAAGACTTCACACTCGTAGGCCACGAGGCATTTTCCAGGGTCTGTGCCATGTCTGACATGCGATGAGCCAAATCCCAAATTGGTATTTCTTAGTTTGATTAAGGAGATACAAGTTAGACCTTAACAGCATGCTACAGGAATTAAATGCTTATTTTTAATTATTTGCCTGTTGACAGACCACATTTATACTATCGGATACAGCACTAGTATGAGGAAAAAAGTCTGTAGTCCCTAGGACCAGTACAAAATGGTGAGACCATAAAAATCAACTGGCCATTACAGCTATATGCTAAAGGAACATTAATCAATTTTTTTCATTAGAGTAGTGTCTGAAATTAATGTCTGAAATAATTATTTTGTAAGAAAGACTATGGAAACATTACCAGCAAGGAAAGTGAAATTGTTAAAGAAAAATGCAGGCATGACTTTAGTTTCTTGAAGTTAAACCTGTGAAGGGGTTGGGTTTTCCAGCATGAACAAGCACCTCCAGTGAAGTGAAGATTTCCTCAGATGCTGCATATTACATAGCTAAAGGCGCCAAAAGTCACTTTTGAGCAGTCTTACATAGCTCCCACATGTTGCCTTTTTAAATCCTTCAGATACATCCATACTTGTCCTTTGCAAGCTTCAGAGAAGTTTCCATTTGGAAAGCCTTAATTTCAACTCTAAACTCAACAGCTAAGGAGACAATAACCTTCAGAAGCATGTGAAAGTTGCTTTCTGTACCCATCACTGCCATTTAACATGAATATGCATAGTTAAGCAGAAAAAGCCCATCCCTGCTGTAGTACAACCCCCATACATCCTACTGTAGCACTGGTGAGAGCAGTAGATTCATAAACCCTGCATTTGTCCAAGAAGAATTTTTCCCTACTGGGGAGCTATGGGCCCCATCCTTCCCACGTATACACTCCTCACCCTCCCCACCCAGGAGCATATATCTCATGGAGCAGTTTAAAGCACTTACCAGTTATGGTGAGTATGGCACAGGTCCTTAGGGATCCTAGCAAGGAAGCATCTTATCACACATGCTGCATAAGAAGAGCAAGGAATCAATCTCTAGAGACTTCACAAGCCAAATACCTCTATACACATCTAGATGGAGAACTTGACATATACAGATTAAAAATAGAATAAAATGAAGTGAAAGAGTTAAGCATTATTGAACAGGCTTCAAAAATAGCATACTAGTAGCAAAAGGGAAGTCCTTCAGTTCTGTGCAACTGCATCTGTGAGAAACTATTTGCACTATTTTGTTTATGAAAGACCATATATGAAGTCTAGGTGACAGCCCCTGTTTTACACATAGTAAAAACTAGGAAAGTGAAAGTTACCATCCACATCATCAAGGATTTAAACAGTCCTTTCAGGCTCATAAGTATGACCACATGTACCTTAAGACTCCTTGGTTCTGCACTTAAACACCAGCTCACAAACAGAGCATGACTGAAGTCTCTAGGTCATATCAGGATGCGATGAACAGACTGAATCATCACTAAGTTTACAGGAGCAAAAATATACATCACATAAACCAATCATATCAAGTGTTACTGACAGACCACACTTCTGCACTCACTATAGAACCAAGTCCATTTTGTGTAGTTTCTTGCCTATGCTTAGTTTTATGCACCTGAAGCAGCCTCAGACACATCAGCAAAATTACCCACAGCATGAAGTTCAGCATACGCTTAAGCAGAGAAATTAGACTTGATCAATATAAGAAGGGTAGACATGATGCTCAAGGACATGGTTTAGGGGTGGACTTGGCAGTGATAGGTTAACAGTTGGACTCGATCTTAAAGGTCTTTTCCAACCTTAATGATTCTATGATTCTAATATATTAACAGCTGTGCATAGAAGCAGCCTGCACTGAACAGGCATATAGCTTTCACCTGTACCCAGCAGGCAAAGCTCAACTAACCCAGCTGAGACAACCAGGTTTCAGACTGCCTAAGGAAGACCCAAAGTTTTAACTGATTTTAACCACACTTCTGAAACAGCAACTATCACAAGGAGCCCCAGTAACCACCCTCTCCCCACTTCAGTGTCCCAGGGAAAGAAAGCTACTACTTATTAAAAGAAAATATGCATATAGGGTAAAAAGCGGCTCAGGAAGAAGAAACTACAGTACCACTTCTTAGGGATAAACTGAGAGGAGAGAAAAGTCTCTACTTCTTACTAGAGTAAGAAAAAAGGTTTCTTCAGCTGCCAAAACTGAGAATCCCTTACTCTCCACATAATGTTTTAAACATGCTCTAGTAACAGAGGAACAGAGCTTACGCACACAGCTGAAAAGCCCCAAGCTACTCATGAACAAGACCTGCTTATGGAAAAGGCACAATTATTTAGCTGACAAGAAAAGAAACCAAAGGGCTTAGTAACATGACTGCTGCCAACCAGAAACTGCTTGTAGAGGTCTCCATGCTGCCTGAAACCAACAATAAAATACCATCTACAGCTCATAAGCATCTCTGTAGGCTTTCAGAACCCTAGCCCTTTATTTGTAATAAAACAAACAAATCTTTACCACAAACCTTGAGCTGAAGAGAAAGCACCCCACCCTTCCTAACTCCCTCTCACAGGCAAAAAAAAAAAAAAACCCAAACCAGCTAAAACCCTCCACATGCAGATTTTATAGCAATTGTGCCTAATTGCTGCTTAGTCACAGCTGGGGGAAGGTCTCAGACACCTTTTGTTGTTTGGGTGCATAATGGAAGCTCTTACTGGTTCCTTATAAGAGAGTTGTAGAGTAGGAGGTGGTTTGTGGCTATTTTTGTATTAAGTGTTGGGGTAGGTCATGTTTATTAGCTTTTTCAATGTGTTGAAGAAAGCGTTGGTTTAATTTGAAGTCTTTGAATTTTGTCTTATTCAATTCATTAGTAAAAGGATTTCAGTGCTTTAGTTTTATTCTTTTTGTTTTGGTTGTCTTGTGTTAGTTAATAACACAGAAGACTAAAGCTGTTCAGTATTTCTTGTGGAAAAGGCATTGTAGGCATATGGTTCATCTAGTGTTGTGGTTTCACTGATACAGTCCAAAGGTATGTTATGGTATTAACTGATATCAGTCTCTGATTATAGATGAAAAGAGGCTACTTTTAATCATAGCTTATAATATTTCTAATACTTCTAGCTGGTTTGCTTACCCTTTTTAACTTATGGCTCATGCTTGCAAGAGGATTATAGAAATTACTGATAGCTTATTAACCATTTATAAAGTAAATGTTTTTTTCAGAGGACTGAATTTACATGTTTGCTTAAAATAAAAGTAATAAGTGCCTAAACTTGTTCTCAAACTTAATCTCTGAAATATCTCAGTTCCTTTAATATTTCCCTTTGTAATTCTAGTTTCCTAGTTGAGAACATTATAGACAGTATTAATTGAGATTTTAATGAAGTTTGATATTTTCCAATGCAGGGAAATTAACGGTCAGGAAAAAAAGATTCTAAAACTTAACTTTATCTGGCACTATAGAAGAAGATTGTTCTGACTGTAGGCAGTGTTATGTTTAAAAACATAATTTTAGTTGTTTGCTTGAAGGTTTTAAATTTCTTTAGCCTAGATGCTGGTCTTAATAGTATTTTAAATGGCTTAGAAGGATTAACAATAATTAACTGGGGAAAATTTTAGTACTATTTTAACCTTCTGAAAGGATTAATTTGAGCATCTCCAGATCTACGTGGGCAAGCTGTAGACAACAATTTGGTACAAAATCAGGACTTTTTTTATTACACTTGTGGTTACAAAAAGCATTGGAGGGGGTTTAAGTTCAGGTACCAGCTTCCTGCTCTATAACATACTTACTCTATATATGTTGCTCAATTTCTAGTTTGACCAGAGTAGTAGGATAAAAAAAGCTTTTAGTAGCTAGTGATACATGTGGTGTCTTAGGTACAGTATTTGTGGTTCTTTTATGTTTCAACATTAAATTGGATTCTTTTGGAATGCAGAAGTGAGAAGGACTGAGACTGTTGGGATGCTCTTGGTTGACTCCCTTCTACTTGAATGAGAATCCCACTTCTGGTAGCCTAAAAATGATGATGCTTTGCCAAATGCTGTATCTCTAACCTGGCGTGTCAGTGTAATGTGATTTCCAGTTTGCTAGCAGCCTGTCTTGCTCAGAGTAGTTGTAAACAGTGATGCTGGTATTTTTATTGGCTGATTTTACAAGCTGGCATCTGCTATCAGTAGCTTCGTGTAAACACACTCCTGCCACAGCATCTGTTCTGCTGCATATTGCCCTTACCCTAGTGTTTGCATGGAGCTGGGGAAGGAGTGATAAAGTTCTCCCTTCTGAAAGGGGGTCTGTGTTAAAAAATGGGAGCTGAATAAGGGTCTCAAACCTTCTCCTGGGACTGAATTTCTGGAAATGGACTACTTGAGTAAATTCAAGGGCACTGTTTTCTAAATGGCTTTGATGCCTCTACTTAGAGTCCAACCCGGCTCAATGTGTGAGCAAGCACACGCTTTCTTAATGTGAAGTCAGGAAACATGACAGTGATCGGAACAGTGGACTTCTATATAGAATGGAAGATTAATTTTTTGTTTCAGCAAAACTTGACTGAGATGACAGGACTGAGTTGCTAGCCAAATGCAATTAAGCAAAGATTGATCTTGTGGAACCCAGATATAACCTAGATGGGTATGAGTATTGGAGGAGAACAGATCCCAGTCAAAGCAGGGACTGTTGTGCGAGGAGCTAGGTGTATACATGGAGACAAACCTTTGGTCTCAATGGAGAAGGTAAAAGGTAGCTATGACCTGCAGTTTGCCAATGGATTATCAAGCTATTTATGTATAGCTATGTATATATTAAGACCAGAATAAATCAGTGGCAATGCCACAGAAAGTCTGGCTTGCTTTGATGTCAAGACAAAGAAAGAACAGACCTAGGCACAAATTAAGTAATTGCATTCAATGTAGTATGTTATGAGGTATTACCATGTTTAAATGACCTCGTGCGTCTCCCATTGCTTCTAGTGTAAACATAGTTGCTTTGTTTGAGTGTCTAGGATTTCTTCTGTGCTTGTCACCATTGGCTTTCCTTCCAGCAGAGCACTGAGGGCTGATTGAGATAGGGATGGTAGGGAAAGAAATGACAGAAATTGGCCTTGTATTTTTATTGGGAGGTATTAAGGTTTTTTGGTTTTAGAAGTTCATGTAAGATCTTGGATCAGTCTGAGGAAAAAGGTCAATTGCAGAGTGGAGAGAGCTGTCTTGCTTTATAAACATGGCCTTGGAAGTAGGAGTCTTTTCTCCCATGTTCAACAGTGCCCAAGTGAGATCTTATGGCTAGTGTCTCCTGTCAATTTTTTCCACTCATTTGTTTTCCTGCCTGTGGTGTTGGTGGGGGGGTGACACCCAAATACTGAGAAAGTAGCTACTAATCTAGAAATAAACTAAGCCTGCTCTGTTCTTCTGGAGGTGTGGGCGTACCTGCAGCAGCCTATTCTCCATGGATGCTGACATGATGTGAATGTGCTCCCACCTTCCAGATTAGGGGCTAACTCAGACCAAGAACAGCTACCTAACATGTAGGTGCCCAGTTCCTGGGGTGGTGATTGTGAAGAGAGTTAATGGGACGGAGTTTGCTGTAAACAAAATGGGGAGAGCTTGGTATGGAGGAAGTGAATTCACAACACCCACCAGCAACAAAGCAGCAGAGAACAGAAGCATCAGCTGCTACTCTGTGCAGTGATCAGCCTCTTTGAGCAGTGTTTTAATAAATACTCATCCTTGGTGTGGATGCTTGTGCTGGCCAGGGGATAACGCTTGGTGCAAATCCCTGTCTCTTTCCTGGATGATTATAAGTAGCTCTGAGGCACCCGTATTTTGTGTATAATTGCCTTTTGGTTAGGGGACTTGTCCAGGAAGGAGTGGCTGTAGATTTGATTCTTCTCTCAAAACACAAAGAAAGCTTATTTAGTGTTGAAATGTTTGTTTGGCATGGAATAATTCTATCTGAATTGGTCCAGAAAGATGAAACGTGTAAATGACTGGTCAACTAGTTAGGTTAGCAAGACAGAGAGGTAGATTTGCACTTCTTCCTGACTAGACTCTTCCCTCCCCTGTAAATGCTTTTTTTATCTTTTTTTATTCTGTGGGCAGAGTCATGTTTGTCACTTGAAATATGACAAGCTAACTTGTCATATTTAAGCACAACTTGCTTGTTAGTGTTGAAGTGGTTCTGAGCATGTGCAGAAACAACATGTAACCCCACAAAAATATGATGTTATGTTTTAATTTAATGTTACATTGAGATGTGTAAGGGGTCTGGATACTGTGCATATGAAATGGGAATGAGAATACTGATTCTTGATTTAACTTCTTTAAATACACTCATCTGCAGAGGACAATGTGTGTCTAAGATGGGATATGTTTTGAGACGGTTATTGTTCAGTGACTAGTTCTTGGACATGGATAATGCATTGACCAAAAGCCATGCTAAGGGTGAGTTTTCAGTAAATCTTTATGTAAATGGCCTGATAATGACTTCTGTTCACCTTGCTTCTTTTATTATTCACTTCCCTATGTAGCTTCACTGTCTAAAGGAGCTATGCAATCAGTGCATCTGTAATGGTTTTATTAAAGTTTAAATGTTTATACCAGGCTCGGTATTTCCTGAAGTAAATGTCTTTGGGTGACTATTGCACTCCAGGTAAAATGTCTGTTATGTGCCCTAGACCAGAGACCCATTATAAGTTCACATTATGAAGTATTCTGCTCTAGGCTATAGCTGTAATCTGATTGCCACTCCTTTCTCAACTTGCTGTGCATGTGCCCCCATCTCCTTCACCTCCTGATTGAAAGAAATTGTAATCACCTACTCTTCTGTTTAGCTGGGGGCAGAATTAAAGGCAGAAAACAGAGGCAGACAGAAGTGTCTGGGAGTGCACACATGGGAAGGCAGAACCTACCAAAGGGTGAATTGAGTGGAGATTAAGCAAAGGTGCCCCAGCCCAGAAGATCTTACAAGAGACAGAAAAGGGAATGAAGTTTAGAGAGCAGAGGAGAAGCTATAAAAGGAGAAATAACTGGTAACGAGGTGCCAGTTCTCATTTATAGCCATGTCATGATGCAGATGGTGTGTTTATACCCCAGTACTGTCCAGTACACTGGTAATGCTTCGGTGAAATCTGTGAGGAATACAAACACACTGTCTGAGCATGCAGAGATGAGGTTAGAAAAACCAATGTTCAACTGGAATTGGATCTGGCAAGGGATGTGAAAGGTAACAAGAAGGGCTTCTGTGAGGAGATGAGTGACAAGTAGGCAAGGCCAATAGTTATGTTAAAAGGCAGTCCTGCTTAAAAGAGAAGGCAAAAGGTATCTGGCAAGGAAAGGGGTGGAATTAGAAGAACAGGGAGGTAAGACACACCAGTGGCTGCAAGCCTTGGATTTGGCTTGTCTGGTTCCCAGGATATTGCTTGGGTTGTTAAACCACAGTGCCAATGAACAGTAATGCAAAAATGCTACTGTGATAGTCATGGTGCAAGAGCCAGGCTGGATGGTGATCCTCTTCAGCCTCACCTCAGGTGTAATGCTGACCCCTTAAAGCATGTCTTTGTTAACAGAAATTTACTTGCACCTCATTTGGGACCCTGTCATTGAGCATTGAGTAAAGGGATATTCTCAGCTGAGAAATAGCTTCCTCAGGATCACTTGGGGTGTCTGTGTCAGAACCAAAACTTATATCAATGCACCTGAGTCTTGTAGCTTGATTGCAATACCACCTCATTGCTCTGGCTCTGCTGGTATGGAAGGAACAGTTTTTCCTAGTAATGAGCAGAAGTCTGTCTGCAAGGCTTGCCTCTTTATGGTAGCTAAACCCTCAATTTGGGAAGTTTGTCTAAAAGGTTGCTGCTCCATTTTTTGCCTTTTCTTTCCATTTTTCAAAATTTGGCACAGGCAACCTCTTTTGTGTAGTATTTTGTTTGTAACTCTTGGATGGGATAGGGGAAGAAACACTGGAAGCTAAGAGTGACAGTGGGAAACACATGGATTGTATGTCACTGGGCAATATTTGTGTCAGAATTTGTCACATGAGGCAGTCTGTTCCAGAAAGCTGGCTCTGATCCTACCTTATCACTCTGTTGTTTAAAAATTACTTAACAAAGCAAATGCCAAAAAAATATTTATACTTGCTGAAGCACTGCTCTGAGTAGACACTGGAGTTTTGCAAGCTAAGTATTTCTGAGCTTGGAACACAAGGCCTACCTAAAGGCACAACTTGAGCACTGCAAGGGAAAGAGAAATAAATATGCTCCTGCATTTCAAAAACATTTGCAATTAGCTGATGGAAAGGACTCAAAGACTATAGCTGTGATCCAGATGCCATCTCACAAGAACATAAACGAATGTGTTGGCAGCTGAAATTGCTAAGCATTTGCAAGTATTTGAGATATGAAGTGACTGACAATGATGTGATTTATTTAGGAAATCATTAGGAGTAGGTTGAAATGGAGAAGTCGGTATCAAACAGCTCTGCTTAGAGGAGTGAGGTGAGATGAAATGGATTTTCTTCCCTCAAACAAGAGGAGAATAGACACAGTTGGCCTTGGTGTGGAATACAGGGCAGTAGCTCAAGTTAATGAAACTAGTCTGCCTATAATCAAAGAAATTCAGGGTAGCCATCCAGACTGCTCTTAGAAATTAAAGAAGGTATTATTGACCTTATGAAACATAGTTCAGAAAGGAAGTGAGTTCTGGACAGTACTGTATGCCAGAGATTAATGTACTTCACTGTTAAATGATACACTAATATAGTGATTTTCATCATTATATCCATTATTGTGTTTGTACCTTGAAAGAATGTGGATTTAATAAGTGCTGAATGTGAACCCTTGAACTACAGTAATGTCCATATTTGCTAGTGTAGATCCTGATCCAAAATGACATGCTGGAAAAGGAAAAGTGAGAATGAATAGCAAATGGATGCTCTAATAGCTTTTGAGCTTGATTCAGGTCTGCCACACCTTCTGTGTGACCTTGAGCAAGTTACTCAAGGGCTAGGTTTTCACAAAGCACTCTGGTACTTGCAAATGTACCCAAGTCACTTGCCTGAGCTTGTGCAGTGTCTGCTAAAGCTCATGACTGAATGTCTTGAGGACATAAGCTAGTTCGTCTTAATATCTCCTGATTCTTATTCTGATATAAGAATAAGATAATTTCATTAATATTTTAAGAACGTTGTCCCTGATCTAGAGGAGCCATAATCAATTCAGTAATTTTTATCTGTGTCTTTAACATCTCCTTTGCTTCTGTCTATCTGTGCAGGAGTAGTAATGCTCTTCCTCAGCGGGGTGGGTTGGGAGGACTGATTCAAGAGTGTGAGGTGCTGAGCTATTGCAGTTAGTGGATGCATGCAAATAGCTTACAATGAGAAATGTGGAAGTGAGTCCATTATTAAATTTATACAGGGCTAACAATGTAATCAAATTAGCCTTTGCACTTTCTCCTGTGCTCCACTTTCTGCATTAGAAAATCTCCATAAATCTCTGCAAAGCCATTTCATTTGTTCCCTTTAATGCTCTCCTCTGGTGTGATGCAAAGAAACACCTCAATACTGGCTAAGTAGTGGCTGGGCCGCAAGTACTGCCAGCTGTATCTGCTGCTGCTCTTGGTGCTCACAAGTGTGTACTTCCATGTCTGACCTGGATTATTTTGCTGATCAGTCTAATCCAGATTGGCATATGAAGTGATATACATTGAGTCCTCTGGGCCAGGGACCATTCATTTGCTTGCAGATGGATCGTGGGTTTTTTAACACCTGGGATCTGGCTCCATGGAGTCACTACAGGGCAGTGAGAGAGGGGAGTAGTGACACAGCATTTGCAAACGGGAGAGTGTGCTGCCAGGTCAGGGGCCTTTGGAAGAACTGTTATCAGGACCAAGAGCTGGTGATGAAGCGCTCCAAAATAAAATGCCAGGCTGAAATGTCATGCTTCCTCTAAGCCTTTTCTGACTGAAGCAAATATTCACATGTGTTTCCCATGGATTTTCATGGCTTTGGATCCAATTTCAGGCTGTAAATGAAGTGAGCAGATTTTCCTTAGTGCACAGTTGCCAGTAGCTCCTGTGTTTTGTGGGGGTGGCAAAAGACAAATCGGTGCTGAGACCATACAAGTGGCTGGATTGCGAACTTGCACAGGCAATGCTTTATTTACCACTTGCTCGTTTTTCTTCATGCAAATACCGTTTCGTTGGTTAACATCTTTCTCCGCGCTGAAGTATGAAGATTTCAGCAGTGACCGAGGGGCACAATCACTGATATACCTCGTCTGGCCAAGGGGTGGCCCACCTGCACTTGATGTTCAACTTTCCTGTCCCCGTTGGCTCTTGGCACAGATTTTTCTGTTGTCCGCTGGGGCTCTGACTATTGCTTTCTGCAGTCCTACACAGGCTGCTGTGGTGTTTGTTGAACACAGCCATTTTGTGTTAAAATTGTAGCTGCGTTCATGGTACAAATCCAAATATATCTACTATGCAAAGCTGCTTAGCTGCTCCCAGATTGCTTTTGCTTTTAATATGCATTTAGTTTTTGAATAGAAGGTAATTCTTCTGTTTCAGAGGGCTTGTGGGGGAAAAAACAAAAACTAATTACTAAATTTCATGAGGGTATTCCTTAAAGGTGTCATCTTCTCTGAGTCTTTTGAAAGAATAGGACTTTTCAAAGGAAAATGGAAATGTTTATATGCCTAACTAATTAAACAGTTTGTTGCATTACAGTGGGGCTTCTATCCACTAATGCAACGAAGACACGGCTTTAGTGGGACTGTTTACACTTAAGATTCAATTTCATACTTAAAATTTTTCTCAGATGGTGGCCCTATTGAATACGGAGATGCAATAAGTATTATGCCCTTACACTTCTGTAAAGGATAATGATACAAGGAATGGATTTGGTTGGCAGTTTTTGGTTTCTGAAATAATCTGAAGGATAGACTCATTTATTGTTCAAGTGTATCCTGTTGATGATAGGATAAACAGCACGCTAATGAAATCAATTGGGAATGCAGAATTAGAAGCCAGTCAGAACACAGAAATTATATGAAGGGAACTACATGCATGGGAGAGGAATTAAATTAAACTTGGAAAAATGAGCTTTTGCATATCTGAGTGAAAAAATCTGAAATGCACTAACTCAAAAGATGTCTGGTTTAATAAATAGTTTAAAATATGTGTAATAGCTGACAGCAAATTAGATATGAAGTGGCAAGGTACATGGGGCAAAGCTGTCATTTCAGTTTCAGACACTACATGCAAGAGCATTTTAGAGATAGTTGTTTATTATGCCTTTAGTATGATTACACTTCTGGGCAAACTGTTATGAGGGAGATGTTGGGAAAACCGGAGGGAGTTTGGAGTATACAGTATTACTAACACTCTATGGGAATGATTCATGAGGAAAAAGATATAAAGGATGAAATACAGACCTTAAGTGAGCGATGATTAAGAGGGAATACTGTTTGCATAGGTGAAAAGGCATAAATGTAAGGGGCAGAAATGAGTTAATGAGATGCAGGAAGAAAAATTTGAAACTATCACAAAATACAGGCTGGATATAGGGAGAAATGGCACAAGCCTGAGATGGTTCAGGTTTCTGAATAGTTTTGACCCATACCTTGTGATTTTTACAGTGAATTTACTCAAAGCAATACCAGATATACTCTTTGGTGGGAGATAAGAAGGGATCCTGTTAGATTGTCCAGCTTCTCTGATTACCTATCAAGGCTGCCAGGAATGCCGCAGCACTTTGCAAACATTTCTGTCCTCTCTTTAAGAGCCCACTGGGTGCACCAGTGAGGCAAAAGGCAGGAGAGAATTGCCTGCTGCAGGTTACTAATAAGATTGGTGGCAAAACCACGAGGAGAGTTGTAGAAGACTGAGCCCCCACCAGATAGGATCCACTAGATGGTGCATAAAGTTGCGATACCCTTCATTTGGGGACAAGGCAATAACCCTTTTATAAGGCTGTATTTAGTTTTTTGTCAGTACTCAGTGATGTCCTGGGAGATGAGGTTGGGGCACTCTCCTTGTGCTGCAGCTAGGGCAGAGAGCAAACCAAATGTCTTGGAATAAAAGCTGGTTTCCTGCAGAAAAAAAAGGCAGCTAGGATGAAACCTAGAGTGTGGTGGCTATTCTTAAATAGCTTATGAATCATATGAAGCTCATCTCAGTGTTCCCTAGAAAATTAAGATGTCACCAACATATCATCCGAAATGCCTCTAAATTATAAGCCTGGCAGTCCAAACAGCAGTTAATGACTGTCAAATAGCAGCCGAAAAATCAGAAGCAAGCAGGAGTTTGACATGAGATTCTGATAAGAGACTTGTCTAGCTAGAGCAGTCTTACCCCTCGGCTAGCGGAGGCTCCCATACAGCTTGGCATCTGACTTGTTCTTTGCCACCTGATCCTTTTTACTATGCTAGCAAGGTGCTGTTTCTGATAGTGTTTTCCTGCATTGCCCTGATTTCTGGGTGGCAAAACTTACTGCTGATTCTACAGATGGCAAATCCCTAGTGTACCACATGGTGCTACTCCCATCCTATATCTGATGCAGGGGTCAGATGTTCTCAGCTGTGATTTACCCCAGCTGAGGATCTGGCCATGCAGCTTTATGCAGGGATGGTCTGATGGCAGACCTTAGTGCCTTTTGGACTACAGACTAGTAGGATATTTGAATGATGAAAGTCTGATGCACTGCTGTAAACAATGCATGCCATGCTTTTCATTTGGCTGGCAACTTCACTGATGTACCTCATGTTGTAAAGCAAAGCCCCTTCCTTGTCCTCCTGGTGGCAGTAAAAATGTTGAATAGCTTGAGGTAGAAAATGCTCTTGCAAAAGAAGCAAACGCTTTTGAAAATAATATGCATGTACAGCTCAGGATTATGTTTATATTTTGGCAGTGGCTGAGGTTTGTGTATGGTGCAAGGGCACAGAGAAACACATTGTCCAGCTACTTATGAATAAAATATGAGCAATGGCAGTGTAGAGAGCTGTGTTATAGGCAGCTCCCTGGTTGAAGACTACTTCTCTTAAAACTGGCTTTGGGGATTTTGTAATTTTAATTGCAACTTTAGAGCCCTGGTCCTGAGCCTTAACCCCTGGAGAGGGAGACTCTTGCAGGTGCTCAACCTTTGGTTACTGCTTTTATAATATGAATGAACAGGCCAACATCTTGGCAGTGGGGTAAAATGGAGGAGGCAGCACCAGGTGCCAAGGGCTTTAGTCAACCTTGAATTGCTGCTTGTGCACCTGCAAGGCTGGGTTTTTGTCTCTATTGGCTTACCTGGAGGTCCCCTCCTCAGGGGAGGAACTGATGTGGGTGAATAAACCTCCAGGAGTTAATTTCTCATACTTTTGATATTTATTATTATTATTTTTTTTTTAGGATGATGAAGTGGGTTACAACTAGGGCTCTGAGGGGTAAAAAAACCTCAGTGAAAACTTCTGTGAAACTAGTTGACAGCACTGGATTCAAAGCTGGGTGCCGGTGGTGACCTGAGACAAAAATACACCTGAAAATCATCTTTCTATTGGCTCCATTATGGAGTTTCTGGCATTTTTGCTTTCCTGGCCGGGGACGAGCTTTCCTCTCAAGCTTGCCCGCCCTGCGAAGTCGCGGCTTCCCCGGCTCGGGCTGCGGGGGAAGTTTTCGGGACCGTGACCCGCGGCGGCCGCGGGGAGCAGTGGGGCGCAGCGGGCTCCCCGGGGCCCGAGCGACGCCTCGCAGGGGCAGCGCTGCCGCCCGCTCTCCCCGCGGGCCCGGGGGGTTTCCCGCAGGGCGGCCATTTTAGGAGCGGTCCCCGCTGCGCCCCGGGGCACCCTGAGGCGCGGCGGGCGCCGTCCCCCGCGCGGGATGGCGGCGGCGGCGACGGCGGCGGGTCCGCCCCGTCGGGGGCGTCTCCGCGGCGGCGCGGGGCCACCTCCCCCATCCCCGCCCCCCGGCTCCCCAGTCGCGTCGGCGGCTGGACGGGAGCGGAGCGGAGGCGAGCCGCGCTGCCAGCCCGCCCCGTCCCGTCCTGAGCCGACCCGAGCGGGCAGCGCCCGGGGGCAGCCGCCGCCCCATGCGCTGAGGGGCGGCGGGATGGGGCCGCGGGGCGCCGGCGGCTGGGCCGGCCGCGCCGGGGCGCCGGCTCCCGGTTGGACGTGCCTCCTGCCGCTGCTGCTGTGCGCCGCGCTCCGGAGCCTGCTGGCCAGCCCCGGCAGCGAGGGTGAGCGGGGACGGGGCGGCCGGGCCGTCGGGGCAGCGCCGGCCGAGGAGGGGGGCTGCCCGGCGGTGCGCGGCTTCGGGCTCACCTGGCTCAATTGTGGAACACTTCGGGGGAGGCGAAGGGGGGCTCTGCCCGCGGGGAGGCGGCCGCCGCGCCGCGGGAAGCGGGCGGCGCTGGCCGGCGGGGCTGGGGGCGTCCCGGGGAAGGGAGGCGGCAGCGGCCGCTGCGCGCCCCCGGGTGAGGAGCGGGGAGGCAGCGCTGCCTGGGGCGCGGGCGGGTTTGCACAGACGCCTTGGCAGGGGCGCGTTTCGCAGTGTGGTTTCTTTTTGGGTGGTGGGGGGGTGGTGTTGCATAGGTGGGTTCGCACGGCTGTGTTTCCTAGCGGTTTGCAGCGGGGGAGTTGCACAGGTGCATTCGCGCGGGTGGGTTTGCAGGGCTGTAACCGCAGGGCTTTGCACGGGGCGGGGGTGCGGCGGGCGGAGCGGGGCCGGGGCTCGGGGGGCCGGGGAGGGCTCCCGGTGAGGAGCCCTGCAAGCGCTGGCCGCAGTGCGCTTACTTTGTGGCTTAAAATAGCCTTAAAAAGGAGGGGAAGCCGCGGAGGTGCCGGTATTTAACGCGCAACGCAGCGGAGCGCCGCCGCTGGGGACCGATTATTTTTTTATACGTTTAATCTCTGTGAGGCCAATAGCCAAAACCATGTGTCCAGGCTTCTTGTCTAGCAGGGTACTTCCAGGCTTTCAAACCGGACTGTTTTGGTTTTTTCTCTATACGTGGTGTGGGCACTGCTTGGGGCATTTTATTATTATTTTTGGACCCGCGGGCAGGCTGTAATGTGAAAGCAATGGGAGGAGAAGTTCAGCATCTGAAGGGGATGCCGGCTGCTCGTAGCAGGCTGGTTTCGTGATGCACTGTAATTATTTGTGAAACTCCTTTGGAGGGAGGAGGGATGCAGGGGTTGGTGAAGGAAAACCGTACCAGAATTTCAAAGATGTGGCCTGAGGTAACCAGCTAGCTGTAATTTATTTTGGAGAGCGAGAATAATGTGAATCGCAGTTTTCTTAAAAAAAAAAAAAAAAAAAGTGCAGAGGAAGGGGAAAATGCTGCTCCTCTGTGTGTGAAGATACCCGGTGCTCAGGAAGTGCGCTGGTTTGGGGGATGATGGAAATGGCTTTGGCTTTGCCTGGGTAAGATAACGGTGGGCCCAATCCTTCTGCCCCCACGCGGCTTGAGATGATTTCACCCGTGGGAGCGATGCTGGGGAGGCAGCGCGGCTGCTTCCGAAGGGCTCTCCCGGTTGCTCCTCCGCCGCTCGGGCGGCACGCCGTCCTGCCCTCCGGTCTGCCCTCACGCTTTGCCGAGAGACCGGCAGGTGCTCCGAGCCCCGTCTTGGTCATCCTTCCCAGTCCTGGGCAAATCTGGGTGGTACTGATGGAGTCAACGGGACCGTTCGCCGAGCGTAGAGGTGCCTCTGCACGAACAGGCAGCTGCAGAATAGGACTTTTACACGATAGGAAACAGCACTGGAAAGAATTAATGAAGCTGCCTAGCAAACGGGTTTAGTGTCATCTTTACGGGGAGGTTGCAGGGGAATATTACAGCAGTGATCAGCAGCGTGAGCGCTTGCTTCAGGGTCTCTGCCCCCCTACTTTTCCGAGCGCTGCTCTGTAACTCTTGGCTCTTCAGTAAATGGGAAGCTAAGAGACGGCTGGTAGGAGGGGTCTGGCTGCGGACCTGAACTTGTTCAATAACTGCTGTCCTTTGCTGCTAGGAGATTTATTTGTAAACAAGCATTATTTGACAAGTGCTTCTCACAGCATGTCTCCTTTGCCAATTACTACTGAACAGCTCCGCTTCTGGGAACGGCTCGCCCTGCAGTACGTGAAGCCTAATGCGTGAGAAACCTCAGACGCCGAAGTCCGCCTGCCTAGCCGTATGCCGCTGACACTTGTCACCGGGTTGGGTTTGAAAAGTTCAGTTTGGCTGCTTCTGGGCTCTGATGAGAGAGATCCTCCCCTGGGGTTAGTTGTCATATTCAGCTGGTTGGGAACTCTACGTTTGCTCGGATGGAGGTAGCCATCTTAGACCCGTGAATATTTTCAAAAGTTGGTGGTGTTGGTTTTTCTGGGTTTTGTTTTTTATTATCCCTCATCCTACTCAGCATGATTAAACAGCTAGCCGATACCCTGTGCTGTGTAGGTATGTAACATGTATGTAGTTGCACAGAGGATGACAAATTCTCATGATTACTTTTTTCTTTAACCCTGCATCACATTTTTTTTTTTCTCTAAATCTTCCTGTAATACACAGTGACTTTGTAGGGTAAGATATATGCGGTTAACAATTCACAGTGCATGATTTTGTTTTACCCTCTAGTGGAAGGACACTTAGGGGAAAATGCTTTTAAAATCTAGGTTAAGATTTAGAGGAAAAAGAAATAATTTCAGTGTTTGGGTTCCTTAGCATGGAAATAGCTTTTTGCAAGGGCAGCTGAGTTTCAGACGCTCCTGCTGTTTTTATGGGAAAGTATCAAGTGCCCAGCCTGTATCATAAACCTGGTCACCTTCATAGATATCTCCAGTTATGGATTGAAGGATATATATTGGGAAAACTGAATTAATTTTTTTTCCCAGATTTTCCTATAATAAGGAAATAAAACAGATTTTGATTTCAATCACCTTTTCTCAGTTTGTATACTAAAAGCAAAACATGTAGTGAAGGATGAAGGCTCAGTGCCGTCTCATGCATTTTCAAGTATTGTTTAGCCATTATTTTTGACTCTTTAGCAGAGTTCATTGATTAGAATCAGAGATTTCCTTCTTCCCTTTGACTATTTTTACAAATTTGGAAATTAGTCACAATGAAAGTATTCCAAAGAGTACACCAAAAGTATTACACAATTTTGAAGTGCTGGTACTTCAGAAGTACATTATGACTTTAAAATGCATTCCCTATGGTAACAGGGTGTGAGAGGCAGCCCTGCAGTATGCAACTGGGCTTCTTGCACCTCCTTTAGTTTAAAAATGTGTGTGTGTGTGTGTGTGTTAAATCTTTCTGTTGTAAGGACTAGGGTTTGGGGAGTGGCTTATATAAATTATGTATGTAAAACACAGAATGAACGAAGGAATTGTTCAAAGACCTCCCCTCCGCCCTAAACTTTATGATTTGTTACGCATCGCCTGTGGATTTGGATTGGTTTGCAGATCTCATTTGGCCGTCACCCAGATGACCTTAAAAAGTGTCATGCGGGCAAATTAAAAGAAGGGAGTATGTTAGATCTGATTGCTTGTAACAAAGTAACTCCGCAACATACTTGCATGATTGTCATAAAATACAAAGTATATTTCATTCTAGGGCTTCTCAGCAGAGGCAAGTGCTGATGAGTCGGTGCTGTAACAATGAAATATATTGTTAAGCAAATCAAAAGAAATACAGTTTGAAATAATGGCATTGACTTTAAATAGACAAAGGTGAGAAAGACAAAATGAGTCTTTGTAATGTGTTGTATTTGTTTTAAGACTAGAAGGATGCTCTTTAGTTACAAGCTCCTGTGTTTGGTCCTCTTCCTTTTAATTATTCCAGGGTTTCTTGAAGCTCACTTTATCTTAATGTATCATTTTTAATTTGAATGAATAAATGAGTACAATTAAAGGGGTGGGTCTGGTGCAGGCAAAAATAAAGGAAGGTTGTAATTTGCAGATTATTCACGCCAGAGCCTGGAATGAGCCTACCTGTTCTCAGTGTGTTGACTTGTGTGTGGGTTGTTTCATACTGACATGTAATTTCTGTGTCATGGCACACTGGATAAATGCATATTTAGGTATAACATCACAATATTTATCTTTAATCAGTGAATGAAGTCTTTTTCAAGGATGTTTTTGTGTATTTAGTAGACGCAGGTGTGAAAATAGTCTTAATTTTCATATCAGTGTATTCAAATTAGTCGAATGATTTGGGTAAAAATACATGATCAGAATATTTTGCTTATTAGGTTGCACTTAGTAGCTTGCCTTTGTATGTCATGCACTCACACAGCTATTGCATTTTGTGTAATTCTGTAGGTATTAAGTACTGCTAGCACGCATATACCTTGTGTATGCAGAATAGGTAAGTTTGGACACATTTCAGTCTGCTCACAGTGCTTTGTAAGGAGGCTTTGAGGAGGTATCTGTTCTTAATTCGTGTATTGGAATGGTTCCCTGTGTGCTTTCCGTGATAGCAGAGCGTAGCATCAGTGCCGTGTGTTTATTTTACTCACAGGAGTAATCCCATTAACTTTTAAATTTACTGTGGTGGAATTACTGGTATGAGGAAGGACAGCTCATGCCTAATGGTCTTTTTGGGATCAGTCTGATGTGTGATGTATGGCTTTTCAAGAGGTTTAGAATGACTCAATCATGGCTTTAAAATGGAAACTACTATCCTTTTGACAGTAAAACAACATTTGAAACGCAGCAGTTTTAAGTATATGACTAAAAGCATTGCTGCCTAATGACACATGTTTTAAAAAGGGGAAATAAACAATAGCAAAGATTGACTCCAAGATAGTACCTGTTTCCTTTCGAAGCTTATCTTAAAAATTGCAATAAATAGTGGAAAACAGGCAAACTGTCTTAAACGGAAGGACTGACAGACTGTCTGCTTATAGTCTTGTAAATGTTGACACCATAATTTGATGTATAAAGCAGCTATTTGCACATCAATTTACAGATGGGTAAATTGGCGGGTACCCTGGGAGAAAGGGAAGACTTAGTGGGCTTGTCTGACAGCTTCTTCCCCCTCCACTGTTAACTCTCCCACCGTTACCTAACTTTTTAGCTCCAGTGTACGGTCATCCACCTCCATGTCTGCTGTTCTCTTGCTGTTAACTAAGAAAACAAAATCTCACCTGCAAAGAAATTTTTATTCTTTGCACTGAAATACAAAGTGTTTTGCAGTGGGCTCTGGTGGGGAGGAAGGTGGGAGCAGGATTTCGTAAAATCTGGCAGAAACTGCAAAGCCAGGACAGTTTATTTTGTGGTGCCTTGCTCTCTGATCTCTCCGGTTTTACGCTTTATTGTTCCAAGGATTTCTGTGCTGCTTCTGCAGGAATGCTCGTTTCCAGCACGCGCTGAGTGAGCGCAAAGCCTTTGACCTGGGAAAGTCCAGCTGAGATTGCTCAGCTGAGTGATGGTGTTGGATGCTGTTGGCTTTTGTCCGGCTATCAGCTGGAATAGGGTTCTTGAGCAGAAGTGGGGCTGTTGGATCCTCCCAGTCTTTCTAACTTGGAGCTACGTTTTTAGTGGTCCGTTCCTGTACGTGTGCAGGTATGTATAGTCTAGAATAGACACGAGCTTTAAACATTGCTCAGAGAAGTGAGACCCTGCCGCAAAATAAAAAGAAAAGAAACTTTCTTGGCAATTTTTTTTTTTTAATATTCTCACTTCCTCTTTAAGAAATAAATCTAAATCTGTACATGGTTCAAAGGCAAAACGAGATGTAAAAAACCCCAAACACACATAGATGGGTCACTTTGCACTGAATTTCTTTGTTATTAAGTGCTCACTTCTATGGAGGAAAGAATATTCAGTGCAGCTCTTCAGCAGATACTCAGCCTACTATCCACTGAAAAGGTGTTTTTTTGTTTTTTTGTTTTTTTTTTTTTTTTAAATCTTGTGCTTAGAATAAAACATCTAAACACAGAATTGAAATAACTATCATGAGTGTACCTTTCTCGCTGACCATAAGTGCTGGTGAGAGATGGAGTTGAGCTAGGTATTTTTCTTTACTCAGAACGTTGCAGAAATACTGTGTTAATGATTGGATTGGAATGAACAATTTTTTTTATAACTTACTCTTTACTAGACTCATTTTCTTTGATCCCTGCTGTAAAATTGCTGCATATTTTAAAAGCTAGTAGAGAGTCCTTTTTTCCTTCAAAAATATATTTTGTTCCGAAGATGTCGCTGTTTTTTGGTATAGGCAGAATGGAGAGATGGATTGTCCTCTGTTCACATTGTGCCTGTCCCTTGTTCTGCTCTGCGACCGGCTGGACATTGAGGTGACAGGTTTTACTGAGGTGAAAGTGTGTGCTGCCCCAGCTGCTTTCACAGCTAGCTGTATTGGCAAACTTGAGCCCTGGCCTTCAGTAGCTTAGGTCTCTCTCCGGATTTGTTGCCCTTTTAGTTGTCTCTTTGACTTATATCTCTTCCAGTCTCAGTTTTGGTATTTGCTGTGGCTTTGGTCAGTGCAGTATCTGAGCCTCTCTGAAGGTTTAAAGTGCTTCTCCTCTTGGAGGTAGAAAGCAATTATCCGTGTCTTCTGCAAGGAAGCTAGTCGGGAGATGTAAGCACTGCGATTTGCAGCACTTCTGGGTTTGGGAGGTGGGAGGTGATGGGAGGCTGTTTGCAGAGGTCCAGTGGCACGTTGCCTGCTGCGGACAAGGGTGCTGGGAGTGTTCAGTGCATGCTGTCCCAGTCTCACTGGGGTGTCGGTGGTGGGAAACACCTTCCTTTTCTCTCCTCCTTCCCTGGTATTTGATTGTGCAGGAGGTATGCAAGGAGGACTTTGACCAGGTAGAGCTGCCCAGTTGACCACTAGCTGGAAGGATGAGAGATGCTTCCTGGAGAAGGTGATGTATCAGGGAATACCTGCATGAGCTGGTCTGGCAGCCCTGAGGGAGAAGGTGACTCCTGCCCCTCGTCTTCCCCTGGCAAGCTCCTGAGCATCAGCAGGGGATCAAACTGTGCCTTGGGGGGTGCACATGGAGAGGAAGCAGTTTCCTGCAGAAGTCGAGAGCTTCTAGGTTTAGGTTGCTGTGTAGCAGGTATTGAGGCTGTAGGAGAGAGGGCAGGACCCTGGGCTTGCAGGCTTTCATACCAGCTACTTCATTTTGGTGCAGGGGGCAGTACTGAAGTGTGTTCCCAAGGTGTTAACTCCTGGGTTCTCCAACCTGGATCATTTAATGTTAGAAAGAGGTCAGAACAACCAGTTTGAACTTTGTAATTCTCTGAGGGGACAGAGAAACACCTGGGAGGAAATTAATTATTCAGCATCAGTAATGTGCATTTCATGATGTTTCTGGGTAGACTTGTATTTTTTTTTAACTGTTTTGCATGTCCCAAACCAGTGAAACTACTTGGGGAAACTATCTGCATACTTGCCTTTGTAAGTTAATTTCTCAAAAAAACCCCAGTCATTTTGGTCTATCCATCTTTGCTTTACTAATGTTCGCGTGCAGTTTCTTCCTAAAATGCGTTGGCCATGTGCTGTTCCCACTAGCAACCTCTACCCTCTTCCCTCAACAGAAATAGAAGGGATAAACTGTCAACCCCCCTGAAAAGCCAATAGATCATCTTAAACATTTTTTTGCTCCTGAATGCTATCTAAGCATTATGTCAGTTCCTTTTTTTTTCTACTTGAGTGAACTTGGTGGCAGCAGAGTAGTCATTATTGTCGACAGGAAGGCTTTATTGGCACTGGACAGTGAGGTCTTGCGAGTCCACTGGTAGTGAAAGCTGACAGCCTTGACAGCTCTGGATGTTTCTGTGCCGAGTTTCTTTCCTTTTGTTGAGTTTAGTTATATGCATAACAGAATTTGTCCGAGTCTTCTAGGATACCTTTTAGGAACAGAGACCGTATTGCTTTTAGTTGGTAATGTTCTGATTTAGGGAAGAAGGTGAGATTTCATCTCAGCACTGCCAGCAGGTGTTTTGATTGCATTGGGAAGCTGTTAGGATTTTAGGGCTTGACTTTATGTGAGTGCTTAATAAGGTGCTTGCTTTATGTAGGGTCTTGAAGAAACTGGCTGCTTCCTTCAACCATTTGCAGATCGTCTGCAGGCAGCACTGGTATTTTTTTTCTCCATGCAGGCTGGTTGTCTGGTTGCTGGTTGCAGGTGCTGGTTGTATCTTGCCTTCAGTGGAAGCTTCTTTTTCATTCTTAATGGCAGGGTGATACTTGCCCACGTGGTTTCCCCAAAAGATTTGTGCTGTAGCCTGCTCAGAGGTCCGCTATTGTGTTGGTACAGTGTTGTTTCCAGTGGATCTTATGAGTGGGGCTGGAAGCATTTTGCTGACTTCCTTCACAGTGAATAATTCCTTTTCAATTAAACAGTGATTTTGGTGGGAATGGGAGTGTTTGCCATATAAAAAAAAAGCAAACCATACCGGAGTTTTTAAGTTTCCAGGCACTTTGGTGTCAAGCTCATAATGTCCTGACCAGTTCTGCGTTTAAGTTACGTATGGTGGGAAGAACAAATGACTGCCTCTTGTCTTGAGTGCAGGTCCTTGTAAGGAAAAAATCTGCAGTTTCCTATTTGTTTTAGTGGGTCCGGTTATCGAAGTGAGCTTTTGGTCCCACTCCCTGGAGCTATGGCCGGTGCTGTGTCTGCTGGGAAAAAATGCAGCCAACCCGAAGAACTTTGTCAAAGGGTAACATCACACCCCTCGTAAACAGTGTGTTCAAACAAATTACAGACATAATGCAAAAATTACTGGGTAAAATTCTCTGGCTGATGTTATGATTGCAGTTGTCCATCTGGCCTTAAAAACCTATGAATCTGTGATGCAGATTCTAGCATTTTGGCTCTTGCTATAAAAGGGAATCATGAGAAAACTTAGAGCAGAATGAAGCCAACGTAATAAAATATAAATCTGCAGTTAATATTAGTTTGCGAGTTCATTAAGTAGTGTGTATTTTCTTCCTCCAGTGGGCTATAAATAATAGGTACTGCTACAGCTTGCACTCTGCTGTAGCTGCTTTCCACTGATAGAAATGTTTCTGAGGTTCTTGCCTGCGTGTGTTTTGTCCCAACTCAATGTAGTTAATTAATACAAAACATCTGCTCCCTGATGACTTTGATTTCTTTCAAGAGTTTATTTTTTAATTTGTTTTTGCTTTCTTGGATTATTTTTGACTGTCGCTTGTTGGAGTGCCTTGGATTTATACTTTTTGAAGAAATACTTGGCACAACAGGGAAAACAGTTGGAAAATGAATGGCAACAATACTGCAATAAAACCAGTGAAGATTTATGAAGCAGGAAAACTGACTCATGATGATGAAGAGTCCTCTGCAGTCAGTGTGTCTTGGTAGTGCTGTGAACTCCAGGAGTGCAGGAGGAAGGATGGGGAGGTATGCAGAGTAAGGAGAAACCAGCTCCGTTACTGATGATGTCTTTGGCAGCTATACCCCCTGCCTTGGGAAAGAGGAGGAGAGCAGAGGTGTGAAGCTTGATGGAAAGCCTGTGATGCTATTCAGGAGACCTCCCAATGAGGGTTCAGTGAAAGCGCTGCTCTTGCATCTTGTCGTGCACCTTGAACCCCATCCAGCAGAGCATTTCACGTCATGCTTAATTGGCAGTGTGTGAGTATTCCTATGAGAGGTTTCTCACAAGTATTTTAAATGTAGTTGCTCCCGCAAGCTATGAGTGTTGGGTCAGAGCTGGGGCTACCTTGATGTAGCTCTGACCTTTCCGTGGGTGGCTATGTCCTGCAGACTGCTGCGCAAAGTGGGCCAGGAGCTGCAGGAGGATGTAGGAGCACTTGATTCACACCTTTTTTTCATACGGGAGTTCAGATTCAGGTTACCTAAGACAATGTTCAGATTCCTGTTCAATTCATAACAAATGTATTAAAGTGGAGTTTTGCTTCAGTTGTTTAGAACAAAACATTTTGATTCAAACGTTATTGTTTAAAAATGTGCTACTTCAGAAATCATGTGGTGTTTTGAAATATTTATGCAGACTTTAAGAAAGTTTCTTTACTCCTGTTTGTAATGGAGACTGTAGTTATAGGGTATTGATTTGGTTAAAGAGGATGTTCTGTTCTTCCTGCTTTAGATGTGTTTTGGTGAAATAAAAAAAAGATTCTTATGGCTTTACAGTTTCGTGGCATAAACTCCATCAGCTTTTGCTATCATGATGATTTTTCTAGAGGGATTTGTCATGATAAACTTGGGTAGAGCATGCCCTGTGGTAAGCCTCAGCTTGCAAATGGTGCTGCTGAAGTGCAGGACTAGTCCAGTGTTTAAGGATTTATTGGAAATCAGCTCAAACACCACGGCAACCCAGAAGAGTTCAGTCTTTCCTATGCCTGCAGTGACTTTTGCCTGGTGTGAGCCATGGAGGTTTTTCTGGAAGATCCTTAGATGCTGAAATAGCAGGAGGACCTGTGGCTGGTAGGATCAAAAGTGCTCAATGTTTTAGCCTGTTGGTGGGGTGGTTTTTTTGGTTTTTTTCCAGCTTTTTTTCTAATTTGAAACTGGAGTGATGAAAATGAAGCTGTTCCAGCTGATCCTGCTTCAGACCAGAGCCAGAGGAGCCATCTCACTTCAGTGGTGCAACCAAAAAAATCCATGGATCAGGGGCTTCTGCTTCAGGCATTGTACCATCATGACAGACCTGTCCTGCTTTTGCCTGGGCAAGCTAATGCTGCCACATGGCACTGTTTTAGGTGGCTGTGTCATATGGGGCGCTCTGCTGTGTGGGCAGCAATATTGGTTTAGGTCAACATTGAATGCCATCAGCCCTGGCATTCCTTGTGCTTCCTTCTAGCCACAATCCCTGTGTAGCCATAGTGAAGCTGCTAAATGCTGGCTGTATGAATGTGATGGGTACATTTGAGTAAAAAGCTGTATCCAGTCTCCCTGTCAGAGATTCCTGAGTGAAAAAACACTATTAATTCATCAGCTAGAGTTCAGGGCAAAGGTTTAGATCACTTTTGGTTTTATTCTAACTTGATTGCTCACCCGTAGTAACTAGCCTGTCTGAGAACAAGAGTGTATGCAAATTCCCCAGGCTATTATTCTGTATTAAAAAAGGGAAAAAAAAAAAGGCTATGGTATGACTTTAGACTTAATCATCATTTATCCTACCCTGAAGGCATGGAAGTTAATGATGATATAGATCTGTGCGGTTTTGTGTTCCCCTTGACTGAGCATTAGAAATAATTATGGCTTGTGGGATGGATGCACTGATGGTGGAAATGAGCAGAAAACATTTTTGAATGTGCGTATGTGCCTCTTCCAAGTTTGCTGGCAAAGATACAGGTGCTAAGAGTGTGCTTACGGACTCTGAGGTTTCTAGCTTGTTTGTTGAGACATAGCTAGCTGGTGCTGAGGAGAAAGGAAGTGGGAATAAATGAGTTGTTATTTTGGAGGCTTTTAAGGTTGTGGGCCAAGCAGAGATGCTAGCGATTTCTGGAGAGATTTTTTCAGTGGGGTAAGCTCTCCTGCATCCCAGGGGCTGCGGAGTACAGTTCTGGGCTATGCCTGTGGGGTATCTACAGCACTGGGGCTGGTCCAGGAGTCCCAAGCTATGCAGGAGTTGGCACTAGACCTCCTGAAGCTGTAAGCACCATAGTTGGAGTTTTTCCTGAATTTTACCTCCTTCAGTGACCTGAGTGTTTGGGTTGGTTCTTAGACAGCTATGGCCAAATGCATGCTGATGGTCATCACAGGTTGGATGGGGAGGAACTGGTTCTGCTGCTCTGGAAAAGACCTCTGGTCTCTTTCTCTGTCTTGCTGTGGGTCGAACCAGAGACAGTTTCAGGGTTTTTTATTAAGGTGCAAAACAGCTTAATCTCTTCCCAGGTAGCCATGTGGTGAGTTATGGAAGCATCTGTTTGGGGTGGTGGCAGCCCTTCTCTAAAGTCTCTGCTAAAATGGTTTCCTCTGTGTTGCAGGTACGTACATTACTTGCTGTTTGCCCACTGTTTCTTCCCCAACCTGTTCAATCTGCAGTTTTTTGATGAAGGCCATTTCAGCAAAAATAATGTTCCCGCCAGGCTGGAAGGTGGTGGGAAGAGAGGTGGTGCTGAGCCCGTAGGGACTTGTGTAGTGGGACTGTGTGCTGGTGGCCTCTCCAGCAGTGTGGGATGGGAAGGCTGCCTGAGAGAGTGCCCCAGAAGTGTTGGTAGCACTGTCACCCTGTGTGGGGAGCTCCTGCAGCTGGGTGATCAGAGGAGTTACCCCCTTGGGGAGGGGATGTCGGGGCTCTGGCCTGGTTTGAGGCTGAATTGGGGTTGGGACCTGGCAATGATGCAAGTGAAGGACAGATCTACTGGAAATGGCTGGGTAGGGTGGTGATGGGGAAGATGCAGATACCTTGTATCTAGATGGAGCCCTGGTAATTTGTGTTTATACCAGAATTTTGGGGATTCTCAAAGCAAAACATTTTGTTCCATTTAGACTTAGTACTGGCTAAATATATTCCTCAGAGAAGATCGATGTAGTGCAGTATTTTAGAAGATACACTGTGAAAGCAGTCCTGAGCAGAAGCCCGCGGGGCAGCCGGAGAGTCTGCTGTGCCTTAGCAGCTCCTCAGAGCTGTCTGAGCTGTGCTGGGAGCCCTTCTGCTCTCCAGAGCAGCCCAGGCACAGGGGGAGCTTAAAGTCACTTGTGGCTTTTGCCTTCCTGGCATGTGAATTTTGGGTTACTGTGGAGCGCCTGTCAAAAGGTGTATCCTGTCCTCTCCTATTTATTTTGCTCTATGCAGAATTCTACTAAAGTAAGGGAGGAATATGAGTCTCTTCTAAGTGGAGATTTAGCATTCAGCTCTGATGGCTGACTCACCGGTAGGAAAATTCCTACTGACTTGAGTTAGAGTTGAATGGGTTGTATTATCTTTTCATATGCAGAAAATTATTTTGAAATTGAAGTTAATAACAGCAATTTAAAAATTGTCGTTGATAGAAAGATAATACAATATTTAGTTGTATCATGTTCTTTTTATGATCTGATGTTTGAATAAAAGCACTTTTTCTGCTTTTTTCCTTAATTAGCATGTCATGAAGTTTGTGGCATCAAATACACTATCTAATTACATTCATTAGTAGCATCTCCAGGACAAGTTTTAATTAAGTTGTACAATGTAGATCAATACTTGTTTTGCATCCATTGCAACTTAAGACAGGAATATACTGTTCTGCACAGTTTAATTACAGTGATTGTAATAGAAGGAATTTGGGTAAACCTGCCATTTTGGCAACTGCCCTCCCTTCTCTTGCTTTTTAAAATAGTATACAGTTATAATATGGGACATGTTATTTATGCGTGTCCTGTTTTGAAGTATATTTTAAGATCACCCTTTTTATCCCATTAAAAGGAAAATGCAGTGTGGTTCAGGAGCACTTGGGTACTGGTGCTTGACTTCAGCTGGAGCAGGAGACCTTAATGAGCATTTTACCTGCAGACTTCAGGAGGGGAAAGGCTGGCCATCACTGGCTGACATATCTAATGGTGCATGATAGCAATACTTTTATTTTGCTTAGGCTGTGGGGTGGATTGCCACCTAATTGTATGTTTACTTACTGTGGATGTAGTTCAGTGCAGTCCCCGAGTACTGCTTCCACCAAATGTCCTGTAGTTCCGCAGCATTGCCAGCTCCCAACTGTTTTCTGTTTTGGCAGGAGAAAGCAATCTGGGCATGAAAACCCTGAGCTACCAAATGTTTTTGCTCAACATCACAAAAATATACTTGACCAGGCAGAACATCTATATGCCTTATGATAGTGTGCTGCATTAATACTTGCATGCATTGTGAAAATATCTGGATAGACAAATCTTCTTTAGGATAAGTATTTAATGCCAAAGCTGAGAACTGAGTTGTTTTTTTTTTTTTTTTTTTTTACCTCAGCATTGTACTTTTGTGCTTTGGGCTGGTTTTGTGTACAAGGGACTACAGTTGTCAGCCTTCAGTACAGTACAATGATTAAGACTAAACTGACTCAGAGAACTTTGTTTTTTCGAACTAAATCTGTTGTTTAATCTTCATTTGTTTTTCAAATATTCCTTAAGATTTTAAAGGAGCATGCCTTTTAGTATAGTGTACTTCTGGGTTTTCTTACTGTGCCTCTGTAAATAGTCTAATCCTGATATCTGAGGTACTCAGTTGGCAGCATTTTTAATTTTGTCTGCGGTGCCCTGCAGCGGGGTGACCTGGGCTGGTGTAAGGAAGGGTCTGTATGTTGCACAGGTGTTTGCACCGGTATATTTGGCTGCGCCGAGACCGCAAATCAGCCTGATTTGAGTACTAGCGGTGAGGGTTGTGGTACTCACGTCCTTTATACTTGTGCATGCAACCTGTTTGTTTTTCTTCTCTAGCAATCTTGAAGTAGCTACGTGGTTGGTACTAAAGGAGTGAGAGCAAAGCTGCCTGTACCCGTTTCAAGCTTGTTCTAGGGCTAGATCATTGTGGGCTGGAAAGTCTTGAAAGTCCAATTGTAAAAACTTCCAGTGGGATTTTTAAAGAGCACATAGGGTGGAGATCAGGAATTGAAGACCCAGGGAAATGGATTCCTTTTCAGGAGGGACATGAGTACAAAAAGTGAGGTATTAAGCAGACAAATATACTGTGAGAAGCAAGTGTTGTAATCCAAGGAGAAGGAAATCGTGTGCTTTTAAAACAGAAGAAAGTTCCTCCTAGGTTGAGATTTTTGGATGACAGCTGTTGATTCAGAGACAAGCTTTTAACTTGGAGATTAAGCCCCGGGTACAGGAGGTGAAAGCTCTGCACCAGAAACTGCTATAATTTTCCTTAACTGAGTTAAGTGTGTGTAGATTTAATTACTTCACACTTTTTACTCAGTATTTTGGGTAATATGAAGGGAAAAAAAAATGTTATAAGCTTGGGAATAGATTTTTGCTGTTTAATATAAATTGTTGATTGCTTATGTGACTTAACAAAGCTACTCTGAGTTTTTGTGTGGGGGAAAAAAAAATCCCTTGGGTATCTTGCAATGAAGTTGCCAAAGACTTGGGGGAAAAACGTGAGAGAGGGAGAAAAGGATAGATTCCTGATAACAGTAATACTGTTGTACTTGCACATAAAATACTTAAAAAATTGAATTCATGGTAATCCGGAAACTCTGCATGTTGTTTCTTGTTTCATTTTTGTCTTAAAGGTCTGATTATGCTAAAAACATGCCACCTTAGAAGAACTGTGTGTATAATCACACACATGTTTGAGTGTATGTGTATACCTGTGTACTGTATTCTTACATATACACATAAACACACAGTGTGCACTATATATTTATTCCCCCCAAAAGACCAGATCCTAAGAACATGAAGCATCTGGATCTTCCAGAAGATTAATGCATTTGCAACTTGGTTTCAGTGGCATATCTCAAAAGAATAAAGTAATGCATATATAGAATTGTTTTCAGTGTATGACCTCATTGTTAGAGGAGTTATTGCGTTGTTATTCCACTTTACAAAAATCCAACTTCCTTGGTTAATTATAAACAGCCTGTTTACCATAGCCACCCAAACCTTGAAATATTTATTGAAGCTTGTAACCCATTCATCTTCCTTAACAGTTTTTTCTCTTATTTTCAGTGAATTTACTGGACTCACGCACAGTAATGGGGGATCTAGGATGGATAGCCTACCCAAAAAATGGGGTAAGTCTCTGTTGTTGTTTGCTTTCTCTCTCACAAATTATACTAACCGTTTCCATTCGGAAAGTAGACTACTGGGTTTAAAAACTCCCTGGAGTGACTTGTCTGCAATGGAGGGAAAAAATAAATAAAACAACAAGCTGTGATTGGAAAAATGGAGCTGTGTGGCTGGGGGATTGATTTATTTATGCAGTAGAGCCAGCCACAAATATAAAAAAAAAAAAAAAAAAAAAAAAAAAATCATGAGTCAGCCCCCTCACTCCTCCCCTCACCAAAAAAATCCATGAGGTTATTTAATTTTTTTTT
The DNA here is from genome assembly GCF_047370975.1 of Nipponia nippon. Lineage (NCBI taxonomy): Eukaryota > Metazoa > Chordata > Aves > Pelecaniformes > Threskiornithidae > Nipponia > Nipponia nippon. Next base: position 60,412,548 of record NW_028262380.1, read on the forward strand.
TTTTTTTAAATTATAAATTGCTATTCTTGAGCCTTTGGGGTAAATGTACAACAATTTTCTGGAAGTTTTCTTCTTAAGCACAGGGTCTGGGACATTACTGTTAGCTTTAAATGATCAGGACTGTTCAGAGATACTTTTCAAGCTCATGATACAATTCTGGGAGCTGATAACACTGGAACAAGACATGAGTTTTAAGCACTTTGAAGAGCCTCTGTCCGTTACCATTAACTATACTGAGAACGGAAAGAACCTGGCCTAATTTGATACCTGAAGTAAGTGCTAGAGTTTAGATGCATTAATACCCGCCAGTGTGTGTGCTTGGCCTGACTGCACTGTGTGAGCAGTCATTGCTGTGACTGTTGGTCTTTGGTTTGGCTGGGGCATCCTCAATGCTGTACCGTAACAGAGCTTTGGTACCGTCTCGAAAGGTTGACTTCTGCACGGCGCTGAGTATTCCTGTCAGTTCCTGGGAGCCATGAGCACCATGTGAGGTGAGAAAGCATCCCAAGACAGAAATGCTGCATGACTGAGCCCTCCAAACAGAGCAGTTCTCAGGAATGTGTTATTCCAGAGTTTTAGTCACCAGCTGAAATGGGCTGCAGAATTGTCTTGGACTTCAGTTTGATTGTCATAAAAATGGTGGCAATGCTTATATAAAATGCAGCCAACCCTGCACATATATATTACACAGTGAATTAAAATCTGGCTTTCCGTATATTCTGTGTAGATGAAAGGTTGTAGAAATGGCAGCCTCACTCAATGAGCTGCATGCTTGCAGGCACAGGTTATGGCAAGGATGTAAAAGCTACACAGGGAGCTCAGTTTATCCTCCACTCAGTTCAAGTTCTAATCCTGTTGCGGGTGGAGTCTATAACAATATTTTTTCTCTATTGATTTAAAGCCAAGAACTAAACTTGCTTCCCTTGCGTGTGTGGGCATCAGAATAACCAGTGCCAGATGTGCTGGCAGAGCAATGTGTTGGTGCCGTGGCACACCATAAAGATCCCAGTGTCCACTTCTTAATGGAAGATTTTTTCCTTTTTGAACACCTCTAGGTATTTTTCCTATGGTATAAAGCACGGTTGCTGTATATCTCAATGTCCTTACAGGAATATCAGTAGAGAAATAATTAGGCCTGAAGACTTGAGAAGATTCCTGGGTTTGTATGTGGAGATGAGTAAATGAAAAGCTAAATATCCTATGCATAAGCCTGAGTTGTGGTTTTTTCATTATTTAGAGAAACCTTTCTATATTTCCAAGCTCAGTTTCCAAACAGCACCTAGAAGTGCGCTCATGAATGCCAAATTAATGGTTACTGACTTAAAAGGGAGGATTTTTTCCTTAAATTAAGTTCCACAAATAAAAAATGAATCAGGCAGTTGGTTTTTGAATTTCCAGAAATCTCCTCTTAATCTTCTTTGTTTTCATGGGACACCATAAAAATTCATGAGGTTAGCCCGATTGTCTCTTTCTTGGCCTAATATATTTGCAGTATTTTACCAGTACTGAAAAAAGTCTTTCCAGACTTGTTTCTCTAACCCCCTTATCTGCTCTGCAATCAGCTATGCTGCAGTCATACTCTGTTTGCTTAATTTTTTTAAAAGATCTACCTTGTATAAATATTTTAAGTAACTCTCACTTCAGGATTTGAATTTGGAAAAGGAGGGAGCTTTAACTGAGATCAGAGATATGCAAGCTGTTCTTTTTGAGGTATTCTCATACAAAGTTGTTATCTCAGGATGTCCTCTTAGGGATAATTTTGGAAGATCTGTGTATCTGCCTGCCCTGTCCCCATCAAGAAAAGGAGCAGAAATGTCGTAATGTGTCACACTTTGCAACACTACAGTGTGTAGATACAGACCATGTGGTGAAGTAAGCTTTTTGATGCATGGTATTTTATTATTGCTATTAACAGTATTCTGTAGAGTCTAGTCGCTTTTCAAGTACTTGGTATCAATTTCAACGGTGATATAGTTCCAACTGAAGATACATTAACTTTTGAAGCAGCCTTCAACTCTTCTAGTGTTGCTGCTTCTCCACTTGATTTTTATTACAAATCTTAAGGAAACAGTATTTTTTCTAGAACCACATCTGCTGGAAGTAGGAGATGGCACCAGGAGCACAGCTGATGTTAAAGTCTTTGTAGTTGTATGGGAGTGCCTGGGAGAAGTTATCTATGTATACAAAGGCTCAAGCTGGTAGGTTTTGAAAACAGATTTCCACATTTATTTAAAAAAAAAACAACAAAACAACCCAAACCCCCACCAAAACAATGGGGGTAAGAGATCCAGTCAAGCCAAATGAGCTTGCTTTTGGCAGATCCTTTGTAGGTGTCAGTCTAAATTTTTATTATAGCTGTGTGCCGTGGTAATTTTTGTGTATTAAAGCTTTAAGACATTCCATGCTCCAGGGAGGTCCAGCTGCCCTTGTTTAGCCTGTTGCTCACCTCATTTGTGCTGAACACAATGGGGAAAATATGATCTAACTTGGGAAATGAAAGGAGCTGTGTATGGGAAGGAGACTGACCCTCCAGTCTGGAGACAGATTAAGCTTAGAGGTAGACCTGTTTCATGGCTGTAATTCCAAATAAAGCACCACAGCTGCTTTAGTCCCCACAAGATCAGACCTTGGTCCACTGCTAAACTGTGTGCACCAGCTCATCTAGTGAGTAACGGCTTTTAGGCGAAGGGAGGGGAGCACTCTAGCTAAGGGTTGCCTCTGCAGAACTTTGTCTAGCTAGGTGCTTATCTGGTACAGGTTTTGGAAGTGTCCAGTATCCTTGCAGCCTGGCTGGCCTTCATGTCCCCCCATGCACGTAGAAGGTAAGAAAAATCCCCCTCTTCCATCGTACGGAGTATTGAGGGACCAGTGGAAAAGAAATAATGTGACTGAAATATGCTGTGGCCAAGCAGGGGTTGAAATGTCTCCTGATATGAAGAACCGTCTGTTGTGTAGGAGAAGGTGCTTTCTTCTTTCTGCTGCTTTGCTTTGAAGGATTAATGAATCCTGGTAGCGTGGCTTGCTGGCTGCCCCAGGAGGCCTTCCCTGGCTGCGTGGGTTCAGCAGCTTGCAGCAGTCGTGCTGTTGGCTCTTAAACATGTAGTTATGTCTGTTAGAGCGTGAGCAAAGTCCTTGTGAGGTCTGCATGGCCATGGAGCTCAGAAAAGGGACGTTCTCCCTGCCAGTGGAGCATGGTCAGCATGGAAATGCTGCCCCTTTCGCAGCTCAAGTTGGGAATTGATCCTGTTATTACATGCCAAAGGGACAATTTGGACTTTGCTTTGCAGCTCATGTAAGTTTACTTTAACCTGAAGGAGATTATTGGGATTACCAGAGGCTATATCAGACAAGTTTGGTTCCTCTTGAGTAGTAGGAAGCCCTCCAAGCACATCAACAAAACCATTCACGTTTTTTTATTAAAGCCTGTGCTCGTACAGCAGGTCTGCAAAGCCTGTGGGTGTCTTTTACCTCCAGACTTCTTCCTGGGGTGCTGTTTAGGATTACCCAAACTGGGCACATCAGAGGTTTACGTGTGCATTGTATTTGGCTGTCACACCGACTAGCTCTGACCTACAGAAACTGCCTGCACTTGCCTGTGCTAAACATACATTTTTATCATATGGAAGCTCACAGAAGTAGGAAGAATGGTAAGTGCTGTGAAATAGCCGGGTCAGGCAGTGTTTGTAGGCTGTATTGCCTCCTTTCCTCCCTTGATTTGGCAGGAGACTGCGTGATGCATTTTGACTCCCTGTAAAGCCACAGCAGAGGGAGAAGCTACAAAGAGCCCCCTTGTAAACCTGTGCTCTTCAGTCTTATTTGGTCTGGCCAAGTAAAAACACAGCTGCTTTTAACAATATCCAGATAATAGCAAAAGTTGCTGATTAAAATAAATGCTTTCTTTTAGCTGGCTTGATTTATTCAGCTATTATATCTCATTTTTGTTTCAGTGGCTATAATAGTGCTGATTTACTTGTTTCAGACCCTCCCTCCTTTCAGGGTTTATTTTAAAACTTATTTCTTCACAGCTTAGAAGTCCTATTTTTCTGTCTGAATCAGAGTGCTGCACACCTGCTTTGCTTTTGTGTAATGGGTCCTCTCCCATCTCTTCCACCTCCCATTGATTTCCCTGACCTTCCTGTAGCACAGAACAGGAAAGCTCTGTGGTCCTTGGGGTATTGGCTGTGTGCTGTGGCTCATTGCACAGTTCCATGTGCTGGGATTTTTTTTTTTTTTTTTTAGGCTCAGACAGGAAAATAAACATGTACTAAGGAACCTGGTCCTGTGGAGATGTTCTTAATTCTTTATTCATTGCAGAAAATGAGAGCGCTAGATGACTTGTTGCGTGTGAATGGCAAGAGGGAAAGCAATTGCCCCTGCTTTTTGTGGTTAATAAGGCCAAATACTGAAAGCTGGGGCATAAATTCAGCTAGACGGATTCTGCAAGTTGCTTCTCATTTATGTAGGCCACTGGTGGGTTTGGTTTTTTTTTTTTTTTTTGCGAGCAGCATTTTTGGCTCATTCTTTGGAGGACAGGTACCCTAGGGTGCCTCTTTTGAAGTTAAAAATAATGGTGATTTAGATTACTCAGCGTGGTTTGTGAATAGATTCATGTTGTTCTCTGTCAGTCTTGGTTCAGATAGAGATTTTATACAGGAATTCTGGATTGGAGGCAGTGTTTGCCCTCAGGGATAGAAATAAAATAAAGGGGGAGGGCTAGGGGGTAGTGAAAGGAGAAGGAGGATTCTTGGCACCATTGAGCTGTGTCATGTAGCTATGATTATAATTGGCATTTTCAGGGCAGTACTTCTGGCAGCCTGTAGTTTTTTCCTGCAAATGCTGCTTCTCTGTGACCAGTGTAGAAAAGGAATCAGGGGATATGCTAACATGGCAAGAATGCAATACTGCAGCAGGAAGCATGATGGAAATAAGTAATACCTAAGTAAGTGAAAAAAATATATTAATGACACCTTAAACCCCTGCAATTTGGCTGCTTTGTTTATATGTACATGCTTTTGTGCATGTACAGGTTAGTAAGAAACATACTGCACATCTCAGTATTTGAAGTAAACTGAGTAATCCAAACCAGTACTTAAAATTTTCTGTTATATACAGAATAAAGGAATTTTACATGACTAATTTGTGGGATGATGTTGAGTTCAATAGAGTTGAAATATATGGGGAGTTGGTTTTCCACTAGGATTCCTTAAGGTAAAATGCAGTATCTATATATATGTAAACTTCTGTCCTCTGCGACCCTCCCCCTGGTTCTTCATGTGCTTACATGGTCATTTTTGCTCATATCCCATGGGGCCATGATGATGTGTTTTCTTTTGGTCATGCTGCCTGTTTTAGTGTGCCAGAGTGATTCATGCACGCTCGTATTGTATAGCATAATTATAACAAGAGCTTGAGCGCTGGGTCTGAAAAGACACCAGAAGTTAATAATGCAGTTGTGCAGGACCCTTGTGGTAACTGAACTGTGTTTTAAAGCAGTGCTGAGTTCACGTTTCAAACTCGGAAAGCTCCAGAGCGAGACTGAAGATGCTGGAGTTAATGGGAGTGGAGTTTGGCGAGCTGACTACTGTTCAAATTGGTGGATTTCCCTGGTGGGTTGGTGGCCTCACCAGTGCTTGTAGAGCTGCATTTGTTTCACAGAGCTTGAATACATCAATCAAAATCTAAAGAGATCAGCTCTGCAATGGAGATGCATCTTGTGTGGAAAGGCTGATGGAGTTGGGTGTAGCATAGGCTACTGGACTGGCCCACAACCACCTTGAGGGATGCAGAGAAGAAAGGAATAATCTCTTGCCCAGGTTGGCAATGGGTAGGAGAAGAAAAACAGGACTTGTTTCAGCTAAGCTGATTCAGGTTAAATTTGGTGGAAAGTACTTTCTACTGGTGCATCTTTGGGGCAGATGTGGGGTTTCTTTCACAGGAGGTCTCTGACACCAGGTCAAATCATCATCTCTGTTACTCTGGACAAGCAGAGTTCATACCTTCTGGAGGAACAAACCAGGTGATCTGTTTTGGTCTCTTCCAGCCCTACATCTGAAACTCTGCTGTCTGAAAGCTTGTCCTGACTCTGTCTAGGGTGAGATCTGGTTTTGTTTCTCTCTGAGCGGTCTTTTTTATCTTGCCCTGCTTAAAAACCACATTACTGTTACTCATTCAACACCCTGTATTTAAGATCTGATCCTCTGATGCCTGCAACAGATTAGCTATGGTATGTAGCTGCTTTTAAGGCAGAGCACCTCATGCCAGACAACAGTTCTCACTGAATAGCCTTACCATTTTATTCATGCCCTTTCTCATATCTTCTTTCCCATCTGAAGTTAAATCTTCGCACTCCATTTGAGAATGCTCTTAAACTTGCTGTCCTGGACTCTCAGCTAGCTGCCCTTTGGTTTGAATGCTGTTGACATGAATCAAGCCTTTATTTGGGAGCAGCATCTGGCGAGGCGTAAGTCTTATTAAAGGAGATCTAAAATGCCTAGAGTACTCTAAGGTTCTGTAAAATAAATTAATACTGGTAAGATTAAGAATAAAGCAAATCTTTATCTCAGCTAGAACTGTATTATTGGAATAATATATTACTATCCTGGTCTTGAAAATCCACCATAGAAGAAATGAAGGCTGATCCTTCAGTATATCGTTTTGTAAATACAGTTGTCAGCATTAGGTTCCTCCATACAGGCTCATTGGGCAAACAATAATCTCCTTTCACGCTAAAAAGTCTTTTTTTTTCCTCTAGTGTCTAGGATTTACATGTGGGGATAAAAGAGCTTTGAAGAGCTTTATCTTCTAAAACCATTGTTTTCTCTGTTACTTTTGTGCCAATTTCAGAAATATTGGTATCCAACAGTTAGTAACCGTACAATTAAAATGTATAAATGTAGTACTGTCATGAAGAATCTGAAACTTTGCAGAATAAAGTATTACCATTACAGAATGCATATGCAAAAGCCCAGGGTTTGTAAAACATGTGTTAGGATTTTACAGCTTATGTTGATGAATTTTTGTAGTATGTTAGTTACTACTTCATATGCTAAATATATGTATCAGTGGATTACTTATCACTTAATTGCATAATACTTTTATGAGACTTAAAATGCTTTGGCCTTGTTTTTCCCTCATTTGACAGCATATATTTTTATTCAGGTTAATGGCTTATTTGGGTAACGAAGTTCAAGACTGCAGTCCTGTTTGATTTACTTAGTGTTCTTATAATTGAGGAAAGTTGATTTTCTTTTCATGTTATTCATTCAGGAAAGCCAGCTCAAAAAACATGAAATAAAATGAATGCTAACTTCAGAAAGGGAAACACATGGTGGGTTTGTCTAGAAGGAGAAAAGTTTAAATGCAAAATTCCTGAAAATAGTGTTAAGATGGAAGCTGCTATTTTTGTCTTCATGACCAGTGGTTGTCTTGTGCATTGCACAGGGAATTAAGATAATAAAAATTAGAGGACTTTTTTGAAGACCCATCACCTAGCTTAAAAGGAGTAAGGAGAGCTTTTTGACTGACTGCTGTTTTACTGCAAAGTCCTGATATGCGGCTATTCAAGAAATAGTTCAGCAGCTGAACATCTAGGACTGTTAGAACAAACTTTCATCCATTTTTCAAGTTTTTAATGGGAATGGTTTAGGATTTTCAGAGACTGAAAATGGCAGCGGCATGTTCTCTGCTTGTCTGGGTCACAAGGGTGACCAGGTGCTTTTCAGCTGCCGAAGGCTATGCGCACGTACAAAAGGGAAGGGTGGGACTAGGTTTTTGGCTATTGAAAGAAAATGCCAGTATTTTAGTTGGAAGCTCTTTTTGCCTCAAAATATTTTGGTTTTATAGTCTTATTTTAAGACGTCTTCATTTTGGGGGAAAAAGCATGCTGAGCTATATGATTTAGTGTTTCACTAAAGCAGGCAGTAATCATGAGGTCTGTTGGTTTTAATATTGAAAATACTGTGGCAAAACAGATCGGAGATTAAGTACCAGGAGTACACATGGGTGCAGATACACCCTTTCAGGGGTTGTCTGTTAACTCTTCTCCAAAGAAAAGTGGTAGCTCCTCTCACCAGCTTTTAGGCTCTTCCCAACACAAATGATAAAGCGCTGTTCAAGGGAACGTGGGTGACACCTGGCTGTCGGTCATCTCTGCATTACCACTGTGACACTGTATGTGGCCAAGCCACTGTGACTGACTGTACGCTGTGGGCTGCTGTTTCCCCTGCCTGGTCAGAGGGTTTGGGGAAAAAAACAAACCACCCAAAACCTCTCAAAAAAATAAAAACCCTGCCATCCTGTGGGGAGTTGTGGCATTTAGGGGAGAAAGCAATTATTTTTTCCATGTGTAATGGGAAATTACTGTTCCTTATTTCTGTTTCAAGATGGTTTATGGACAGCACATCAGTGATGTAGTAGTGGTTTAGAGTTAAGAGTGAACGACACTTGCATGTTAGTTTGATCCTCACCTACCCCGTATGATCTCAGTGATCTTAGTAAGGAATAATCCATGGACGAGTTGCCAGATAGCTGCAGGGGGGGCAGGATCAAGCCCTGGGGGTGGGTAGGAAGCAGGTTCCCCCTAGAAGAGTGGGGGCCGTGCATCAGCAGGTTGGTGGAGGAGGAGGACAAGGAATAATTGCCTGCTGAGCTGGGCACCTCTGGGGCAGCTCCCAGGAGAAGGGTGGTGATGGCGAGGAGTAGAGGTTGCTGACGGCTTTCCAAAAACTGCGTCTGTCAGACCAGGCTGAAACGCCCCTAGCATAGCCCTTGATTTGCCTCCTTTTGCTGCTTTCCAAGAAGGAAAGTATTAGATACATTGTTCTTGCCAAATGCTCTGATAAGTATTTAACTTGCGTATTCTTGCTTATCTCTTTTGTGTTCATTACTCCAGCAAGTGCCAGGCCACTGCTTTGATTATATTTAATTCTTGATTTAACAAAATGAACAGTAGAAAAAAAAAATTATTCTATTTTTGGCAGATGTGTTTAAATTGTTAGAAAAGTTATCCATTCCTAAAGCCTGGTTTCACTTTAAGACTGTGCATCTTAGTGATTTTGGTGTATATGAACTACCTATATATTGAAACACAGAAAATAGTGCCCTGTAGATCTGTTACTGTGCTGAAATAAGATAAACCAGAAGCTCGTAAACTTGTGTGCTTTCTGTGGATAATTACGCTCCTTGGGATGCTTTCTTGCGGTATCAAAGATGAGAACTTTTGGCTCTGAAGCAGGGGAAGGACTGAGCCTTTACGTTGCGAAAATTCTCATTTGACTTCAGCAAAAATATTTTGGGGCAAGTGACCTGGCCCTCGTCTTTAAAGGGCTTCCTATAACAGTGATGATTCTTCCCGTAATATTGACAGTCCATAATGCTGTGCAGAAGATGCAGTTGGCAGGAGAAGATAGCACAGAGTATTTCTTAATGTGACTGGAGATGTTGGTGTACACCGTTAATCCATTTGCAGTTGCGTTCCGGTTGGGAGGAAAAGCTGCCAGGCTTGGTGGTGTTCTTGGTCAAGTCAGCCCCTCCTCTGCCTTGCCTTTGGCTGTGAGCTAGACCATGAACTGGTGAGTGAGGGTGGGAGAGGAGGTGATGACAGGACTTTGTAATTTAAATATCTACTTACTGAAAGTGATCTTTCAGAATTGATTTTTTTTTTTTTTTTAAGGTGTTTGAGTTTCCCTGTGATGCAGATGTCCTGCTTGTAGGGAGCAGTCCTGCTGGGATGATATCCCCAAGACCCAACTGTACCCAGCAGATACCAAGTGGGGTGGGAAAATGTCTGTTTCTGAAAAGGAGAACTTAAACTTGCTATTTTTTCCTTCGGCCATTTAGAAAAACTAGCACCTTCTGCCTCTGCTGGCAGCCTTTTTCATTGGGACCTCAATTGGGGGAGGGTGTTTGTCTTTGCGTATTCAGCCTGCAAACACCAGGTGCAGAACTGATGTTGTGATTCTCCTGCTTTCCTGCTGGAGCCTGGGAGTTGCTCCTGAAGTTTGTCACCTGAAGTTGAAGGCCATCAAAATAACTTCTGCTCTGTATGATGTCTGCTCAGCATTGCTTGCTCCTGGTTCAGCCAACAGCAAAGGATTGCAAAAATGTGGCCTTTGGTCTGCTGTTCAGAAACCTTGGGGGTGTTCAGTTTTCTTTTATTTTAGCTTTATTTTCTTCAAAAATTGGGAAGATTCGCACTTGAGAGCTTTGCCTTGGTTTCAAACCTTCAGACTGATTGGGCAGCTGTTGGAGCTCCTTGCAAGACATAATTTTAAGTGCTGTTACAAATTGTAGGGCATGCACTGACTGTTTTAGTTGATTGCAATGCAAATGTATAGTAAGCCTGTAAATCGTAGCCAGTGTTGTGATTACAAATCATTAAAATAATGCGAGATTATTCAGTTTGTTGCAAATCCTTCTAGACTACACAATTAAAGTTATAACCACAAGTATAATCCTGTGAGATAAAGTCACTTCATTACACAATCTCCTTCTGGTTTACTGTTTGCTTTATTTTGATGCCAGATTGAATAACTGAATGTTCCTGTGGAACTTCAGTGGCAGCATATCTGCTTTTTGTGTCCCTGCTAATCCTGGGGTTTAATTTACATCCTCAAAAATATGGATATTGATTAATACAATAGTTGGGCAAAGCCCTGATGATTTCGGTGCTGGGAAAATGAACCTAAAAATGAAGTTTTAGAAAATACGTCAATCACTATAGGTGTCTTGTCAGATGATCAGAAAATAAATGAGTTGCGGTCATTGATACGTGGTGTTAGGTGATGGGGAAGGTGACTGCAGGCAGGTCAGTACCTCCGTGCAAAAGGAGTGGCTGCAGTCATCTCGGTGCAGGATTACAGCGAGGCAGAGTACAGCTGCTGAACAGGAACGAACAGAATAGTTGACTTGGAAACTTCAGACCAAATCAAACCTTTTTGCATGGTTTCAGATATCAGTCGTCTTTCTTGTGCAGTACTTGTCTTTTCCTGATGTTGGATGTCATGATGCTTCCAGTGCGAAGGAAACCGCAGTGGGCTCAGGACTGACTTGTGCCCGTTGGCCAGAGCCCAATGACTCAGTGTGTCAGAGTGATTCTGATAAATACCCAGACTGAGATAATCAAAACCTATCAGGGGATTTGGTTGTTGTCCTACTTATTAATTTTAATGATAAGTGAATATCTTTGCCGATTACACAGGCTGTAAGCTCAGCTTCCCAAGCCCTGTATTCGGTTTCAAAATGCTGCTTATTCAGAGTCTGGTATGTTTAACTCGGAGGGGTGGCCTCGATGTGGACAGGCTGTACAGATAGGCAGGACCTACTGTGTCCTTTGGAGTCACAGTAACTAAGTCTGGCAGAGCCTGTTTCTCAGGGCTGTATAAGTGTATTGAACTGGCAAATGTCTTTAGCCCCCAGGGGATTTGGTTATGATGCTGCCTGTATAATGTTTGTAAAAGGCTTTTGCTGTGAAGGTGTTGGAGAGAAGGCAGGGAATCTTAAGCAGCCCTCGCTTGATGTTTGCAAAGCTATTTTGTTTGATGCCGCTAGCCCAGGTAAATCTTTTGGACTTCTCTCTTCCCTGCCGCTTTTGAGCACAGCACTACTCCTGAGGTTTTCTGCTTGCAGGGTTAGCTCCGTCAGTGCTAACCTGCGGTGTTTTCCCCCAGCGCTGCTGTTTGCAGAGGCTGACCTCGCTGAAGCTGGATGTGCAGAAGTCCTTGTGCATCTCTCCAGGTGTTGCAGGGGGTCTTTGGCAGACACCAGAATCTGTGTTGAGTTTTTTGTTGTATGAGAGGGGCTTTTCCCAGATGAATTCCGTGGTGCATCTATCCCTGCTGGAAGACCACGTAGTGTCCCCATTGGCCAAGGATAAAGCAAGCAACTGAGACCCAAAATGGGTGCTCGTGCCATAGGTGTCCTGTGCTTTCTTGAACTGGGAATGAGCCTAACTTAGCAGAGTCTTGATTGTTGCCTTTAAAAACCAGGCTGTCCCCTTCCTTTTTTCTAACCTTTGTTTTGTCTGTTCAAAAATAAAGCAGGAAAGAGAGAAAATAGAGTGCAAACAATTTTTTCACACACGATGCTGTGACCAAAGCTATTACTTGGCAAATTTCTTTTCTTCTCTGCAGAGTTTTAAATCTGAGAACTGAACTAGTTTTCTCCCATATTACAGTAAATATGTAAGTAATCAAAATTATATTAAGAAAGTAAGTTGGGCAACTCCCTGCTGTTCAAATATGTTAATTGCAAATCATTGACATTCTAGACATGCTGTTTCTTACTGAGTTATAGTTTCCTTGTTGGTGGAGTAAAACAATCAATTGAAAAAAAGCACAATATTATAGTATTTGCTAGTTCTCGTTATTTAAAAATAAGAGCAGATCTGTGAATGTGTTAGCGGAACGTAACAGTGGTGTAGCTTCATAGGATTTAAGGCCAGTGGGGCTGTTAACATTATGTAGTTAAATCTCCTGTGGTACGTATAGTGCAGAAACTTATTCAGGGGTCCTTGCAGCAGGCCTGTAACCTTGATTTGACCTACAGTGCATGTTCTGGAGAGGGATTTCTTCTTTTTAGTCTTCCTCTTATGGTGAGTCCCCCATATCCCTTTGTAGCTTGTGCCAACAGCAAGTTGTCCTTGTTATGTGACAAACTGCTTTCTAGCCTGAATTGGTCAAACTTCAGTTCTCAGTCAATGGCTCTTGCCATACCTGTTCTTGCTAACTAAACAGGTAGGTACTAGTAAGCTCTCTCTTTCTCATCCTCACACCCTATTTCAGGCAAATAGAGACCACAAGGAAGTTACTCACATCTCAGCCTTCTCTTCAAATTTTTTTACTGATTTTTGTGCTGTAAAGTAGGGTTTTGATCCCTCGAGTAGCTGTGGACTTTCCTTTCTGGGATCTTTACAATTTGCCCTAACTGAAGTGTTGCCATTTGTAATGCAAGTGGCTTTCTGGAAGTGGTCTTAGTAAAGTGTTGCATTATCTTTTTGTTAGCTCTGTGAGGCAAATGGATCATGAGGAGAAGAAAATCATCCTCGTGATGGAAGCCAGGTAGAAGTGAAAGGGGAATCTTAGCGGCTGCTTAGCTGGATGCTGTGGCAGGGAGGAGTTGGGGTACAGTGCCAGATGTATCTATGACCTTAAACTGTCTGCTAGAGCTGTGTTGAAGCCTCTGCCATCAGTTGACCTGGGCGCTTGGTTATTTGGTAAGGGGAGTCCATGGGAGATGGACATGCTACTACATACATGCATCATGTACATAATTTCTGTTGGGAAGATAGGTTCCTGTTACAGGGGAAGATATAATCTTGCAGCCTCCTAAAGCCCTAGGAAAGGTAGGGCAAAGCCAAATACCTTGCAGCATCTCGGGACTCTGCATCCCTGAGTGGAGGAGACTGCACTGAAATCACCTGTGTGCTTGGATGGCCTGTCTCTGACTGTTTCAGTCCACACAAATATGAAAATCCCCCTTTTGTGTGTATGAGTGGTAGAGTTCTTTAGGTCTGGTCCTATATGACTCGCACCCAAGGCTAGGGGAAGCTATGGAGGTGCAACAACAGGTTTCTGTGTCCTTCCCCTAAATGGCTTATTCCTTTACTTAGTATGAAATTTCTTTCACTGCTTACTGTTTTAAGTTTCTTTGTGCACAGTAATCTATGGATGAGCACACATTATCAGAAAGCTTTATGTATTATGCACTATGGGGGCAACTTTTCAACATCAGAGTGCCATTTCTTCAGCTGTCTGACTTCAGTGGGTATGGGTTTTGGTAAGAAGAATGATGTCAATTAACCAAATAACCTGTAGAAGTACTGTTTCCTATGCTAATTAGTTCTTCTTCTGAGCATTGTACTTTTAATTTATTTTTTAAAGTGCATTCATTCATCCTTTCAAAGTTCAACACTTTGTGAAAGATGCATCCAGTTTCACTGAAAGAGACAAAGATTGGAAGGGAATTGATTTCATGGTTTAACTGCTAAATAATGATGAAACTGGGTTTGTAATTTCATGTTTGTGTGAAGTGGTCAATCAGTCCATTTTGTAGAGTGAGTGTAAGGCCTAGAATAGGCATGGATAAATAATCATCTGTAGTTTCTGGGCTGAGTAGTGCCTTCCCTCCTGGGGACTCCTGAAGATTACTTAAAACTTTTTTTACCAGAAATTCAGGCCACAGATGAGGATTATTATCTTGGCTAGCAGTAAAATGCTGTTGCTGCAATTCAGCTATGTTCTGTCCATAAGCTGCACAAAACTGAGAGAAGCTTGCATTCAGTGATGGGCCGGCTGTGAAAGTGTCTCTTCCATATGCAAGTTCAAGGGAGGACCTTGCCTGTGGTTTTCTGACTGGCCCTGGGCTGTTTTCCTAGCCTTGGCATGTTGATGTTCAGTTAGTTCTTTGGTGGTTGTCAGATGCTGGAAGAGAGCGTGGAGTAGCAGGAGGTTGCAGGTGAAGAAAAATAGCCTATGAAGTATGGAACCTCTCCAGAAATGTATCTTTTCTGAGATGGTTAGGATACAGGACATCCATCATAAACAAATGAGCACATCTGTGTTTCTTCAATTCCAGATTTAAAGAAACATCAAGGTCCAGGTGGCATCTCTGCCCAACAGATTTACATCCTTGTAATTCTGGTGCCATATTTAAATAGTAACATAAGCTTGATGCAGTGGGAATTGATTCCCATAGAATAAAAAGTAACTAAAAGTTGCATTATGTTGTGGAATAAGCATAACAAGCATCCACATGTATAATTTATTACCTATAGTGGGTAAGTACTTAACAACAGTCATAATAAACTCATTCTGTTCATTCATTTTTAGATCTTAGCATACTGATTCAGACCTTAACTGAAAGTGAATATACAATCAATGTGAGGCTTTTATGCTGGTTTAATAATGTAGGCCTGCCGACGATCTTTAATTAAATAATTATTCTTTGTTCAATCAGGATAGATTGCTTCACTATAAGGATTGCAGGCAAGAACATGCAAGATCTACCCCGAACTGATCATGTTTTAGCTGCTTACTGTAATCCTGTGTGATAGTCTGTCGCACAAAGCAGTGAGAGCAACCCAAAAACCAGGAAAAAAAACCTGTAGTCAGATATAAAAAATGTAATGCCTAATTCTGAGGTGATCAAAGAAAAGCATGCTAAGACCCAATTTGGTGGTGCTGTGAACAAAGTTACAGCTGTCTGACAAATGGGAAAAGTGGATTTTCTACAGGGTTCAGCTTCAACAGCTTGCTTTGTTTTTGGTGACAGTTGTAAGGTGCTCAGCATGTAGGGAATCAGCAAATCTGGGTTTCGGTGTTCTTACTGGTAACCTCATGTATTCAAGAGGTGGCAAATGGAGCTGTTATGAGGAGGCGCAATAAATTGCGTGGTATATGTGCCTGCTGTGCATGCCAGTTCCCTTAAGAGGGTCTGCCCAGGCAGAGCAGCCTTCTCATTTCTTCCGAGTGTATTGGAAATACAAAAAAATCTGTTTGGTGTGGAGACTGCTGCTTGTAGCATCGCACAAGGCTGACTTCGGGTGGCCTCTGCTGCCACGGCATGTCATTAATGCAGCTCACGGTGGCTGGACTGAGAGGACTTCAGTGTTTATTAGGGGAATGTAATCATTTAAGCCTGAATAAGCTGCAAAGCTCTAATGTGGCTGTTTGGCCAACAGAAATGAGATGTAAATTTGTGCTGAATAGCCACTGATTACAGAAAGATGATTAATGCAAGATTTAAAATTGATTTATGGGTGCAGTTGTCAAGGCCTAAGCCATGAATGTAATATTATCTCTGTGAAAAGCTTTGGGTAGATTAGAGACCAGGGAGCAGGGGCAAAATAATGTGTTTGCTGGAGGGTCTGATATGGTGTATGGGACATCTATAATCTAGTCAAATTTGGTATATGCCTGAGAGGTTAGGCTTTGCCAGCGCAGCACGTGGACAATTGTATCACTTTGCCCAAAATATTAGACAACTGAGAAGTTTAATCTGTTTTATTTTCATTAAATGCACTTTTTGATCAAGTATTTTTTTCTCTTTTATGGGAAACTCTTAAAAAATGTTTCCTCACTTTCAGGAAATTATAGATAGTTGATGACAATGATGAAGATTAAGGATTTAGTTTATTTTTTTCAAATTTTCACTGTTGTGGGTATTAGAAATAAGCCAAATGCTTTGTGTTATTCCAATTGTAGCAAACGGTTAGAAACCCCAAATAAATTTTGATTTCTTTAAATGTTGGGACAACATTAACAGGGAAGACTTCCTCTTGCTGCTTTTGAAAATTGTTCTGTGAACCTCCTGGTATCATCAGATGATGAGTAATGTGAACAGTATCCCAAAAGCTTTGAAAATCCAAGCATTTGGTTATAAACCTAAAATGTATGTCATATTGTGAGTCCTTCTGAAAATCTGGCTCTGTCAGTCTCCCAGTGTTAAACCGTGTGGTGTCGACACTGTTATGGCATTTGTTAAATTGTTCTGCAATGAGTGTTACATTAAATCATTTTTCACTGCTTAATGGTATTGTGTTTCTTCATTGCCTCTTTCATGCTCATCTCCATTGTCTTACCCTCAATTGCTGGGCTGTGGTTTGAAATTAATGCTTTAATTCAGATGTACAGAGAATTTCAAACCTTTTAAAAAAAAAAAAAAAAGAAATAAAATTGTGGGGGAGGAGGTGGGGTTTGCAAGTAACACATTGCTTTGTTCTGGGAAGGGGTCAGAGCAATCTCTGATTAGGCATGCTGGAGAGGTGCTGATGCTCCTTTTCATTTCAGTTGTGCTGACCTCCAGCTGGGTTCTCCTTCCATTTAGATTCTGGCCCTGACATCTTTCATTGATCATGCAAATGATCAAAGTCTGAGCAAAACTTCTGTCCCATTTTCATTTTTTTTCCTTTGCATCTTGGTGTGCAGCACTGAAAAGTCTAGGTGACTTTGTCCTGATATTTCTTCATTTTTCAACAGCTTGAATCTTGCAGGTCTCTGAACAGGTAATATATTTCATCATAAGCATGTACTGCAAATCATTTTTAAGGTTTTAATTGCTCTTCTTTCTTACAGACTTGCTTGGGTGGGACGTGGTTTAGCAAATTACTGCTTGTGTTTTGAGATGCTATCTCAGCTTTACAGAAATCTGCATTGTTTCTCATCTTCTCAGTGGCGCAGAGCAATCCAGGAATTGTCAAAACTTTTGTATTTTATTACACCAAGGGAGTCTTACTGAGAAGTCTCCTGCGCAGCCTGCTGCAGAAATAGGAGGCGTGGCAGCAAACTTTACATGCATATTACAAATATAAAAGAATATTCAAGAATTGTTCAAGTAGCAAATTCAAATGTTTAAACGATAGGAGCTGATGACTATGAAGACCTCCATGTAACTTTAAGTGACTTCTGATGTGTCTTCACATCTAGTACTTCTTGAGAGGAGCAGTCATGCTTAGTCTCACAGTTTCAGCGTGGGTCTTTCCTGTTCGGTGTTTTCCCTCAGCTCTGAGCAGCGTGGCTGTGTGAGAACCTTCCTTGGCATTCCTTAGTGGAGAAAGAGGATTTCTAGCAGTCCCGATTGTGTGCAGGACTTTGAAAGCTTGACCTGGGTGGAATTAAAAAGATCCAAACCACTGTAAGATACAGAGGTATCCACCCAGATGCTTAAAGTTCTCACTTCTAAAAGTTGAATTTTTTTTTTTTTAAAGCTGATTGCTGCTGATTAGTTGTTCTGTGTGTTGGAGTGTGCAATTGGCAGCAATGGAGTTGGGATGGAGCGTGATGGTGCTGTGAATATTCACCCAACTCATTTCCAGTGTAGTTCTGTTTTATAGTGGAGATAAAACATTAATCATTCCCCCATCTTTGCTAATCCCTCTCCTGCCCTCTGTTACAGTGCAAAGCAGCACATAAAACCTTGGCATCGAGTGAAATTGGCCTTGTTAAATCTTGACGCGGTGGTGAGTAGCCTTTAACATGGAGTTAAGGCCCTTTTTCTCCTCTTAACACCTTTGCTGCCCACGTGTTGAAGGTGGTCATTCAGAAGCATATGCCTGGCTGTTCCTTTAATGTTGCTGCAGTGAGAATTTGCCCTAAGATTTTTTTTTTTGGGGGGGGGGGGGAGTGGTAATGGAAGTGACTTTTTAAGTCTGCTTTCTGCTAGACAAGTATCACATGTGGGATAGCAGGGAATATGTGAGTGTTTGGTTAATATAGAGATGGAGAAAAAAGTTAACTAGTCAGATGTGGCATGTCTGAAAAAGATGCTTTAAATTTCCAGTTCATACCTCTTTGCAATTTACTTCCCCCACTTATGTTTTAGTTTATGAAAAATGATCCTTAGCTTCTGGGTGGGAAATGTCCTGTAATGAGTGAGGAAACTCACATTTACTTCAGGCAATTAACTTCAGGATGTTCTGAGACTGCATTAACTGGACTGTGGAGCTTAGTGGCCAGAGTAGAGTGGCATTATAAGAAACAGCAGTGAACTGCAATCCAGTAGTAAAATGAGAAGTGTAGTCCAAAAGTTGTGGTGTTCTTATTTGTTGGGGTTTTTTTTTATTTTTCTATTTGGACAAATTGAGGGGAATGTGCCAAACCACCAGAAAATGTTAAGTTCCTTCTTCGGAAACTCAGGTTTTTAAATTAATTTCATGAGGCCAGATTTCTGCCTAAGTAGGGGGATTAATCAGATCCTCTCTATCCTTTGTGTCTGTTACGCGTTATGTTTTTTGCTTGACTAGTAACTGCTGTCAGTAGGAATATATGTCTGTATGTATAAATGTCTCAGTTGTAAAATTGCCATCCAAATGAGGCTTGAGCCTTGGGTGGCATGAGTATCAGATGTATTGAAATGGTAAGATCCTGGGTGGTTACAACTGCTTCTGGTATATAAAGGTTTTAATAAACACTGGGCTGGATATTGTTTGTATTGAATTCACTGCAGTTTCCTTTTGACACTGTCTCTTGCCCTTCAAATGAGCTCCAAACCCCCAAAAAACAGGCTGAGGCCATGCAGGAATCTCTTCACCTTTTGCATTATAAAAGTGGATGTTGGTATTGGAAAAGAAAAGTTTGTATAAGTAGTAATTTTTTTTTTGTTTTGGTAGCTGAAATAAAAAAGAAAGTGTTTGAGGTTGAAAAAAATAGTTTGGGTTAATCTGGAACAGTTTTCATATTAATTTCTTTTTTTCTGCCCTCTATTTTGTTTAAATTCGGGAAGAGAAGACGGTAAACACATGGTCTGGGAGGCTGTCAAAATCAGTTTTCCCCTTTACTGATTTTTTTTTTTTTTTTTGTCCCCTCCTCTCCTTTCCTCACTTGATCCAAGTACGTGAATTGCTTTGGTTTCCTGGTTATATTTACTTCAAATTTGTGACTTACTGGAAAAAGCCACGTGCCTGTGGTTGGTGTCCTTCCACTGTCTGGCTGGTGCAGGGCAGGAGGGGGGATGCCACAGGGCTGTCCCAGTGAGCAAGCATCCTGCCCCAAAGCAGAATTGGAACTTTAAGCCTGAGTTGTCACACTGGCACAAATGATTAAACCAAGCTCTTCAGCAACAATTTTTAAAACAGGATCCAGCGACCTGACAGTGGTGGAAGAGAGGTGGGCAAAGCCATTTTGTCTTCTATTCTGTCTGGACGTGGCATGTAGTGGGCACCGTTTATCCTGTAGATCTTGAGCAGCTTGCTGTGTCTCTGCTCTGCTCCTGGTGCTGCTCCTCCATTGGGAAGAGCAGACTTGCAAACTTGCAGCATTGTGTCAGGTTACTGCATTACTCTTCTGCCTGAGAGTGGTTTGGATGATTGTCCCTTGCTGTGAGAGGGGACCAGGCTTCCCAAGTGCTCCATCAGGTGCTGGTGGACTCTGCCACGATTGATCGGTCATATAGGTTATACATATACCTCTTGCCAAGGCCAGCGTTCAAAACAGATCTGATTTGCTCCTGCCAATCCTGAGGTCAGCATCACTTTAGAGGGGGCTACAAATAAGGTGACTTTTGGTCACTTTCTATTTTGTGTTCTTGTTCTTTGAGCAAGCAACCCCCTTTTCTTTCAATGAAGACTGAAACACCCCCAGCAAAAGCAAAGACTCTTCTTTAATCATACGGCTCCAGAGCTGAAAATGTGAGCAATGCCGTGCATCGCAGGGTGTGTTGATAAAACTGGCAATATTGATGGCAGGCTTTGAAGTAGTTGAATTTTGGGACTGGTATGTCTGTAAGTGGTGTTTTGCAACAAGCAAGATGGTGACACAGTCAGCCTTATTTTACAGCTAGCTAGCACAGCCCTGCAAAACCTTCTGCAGTGCAGAAAAAAAGATGCGTAGTGCTCTGCCTGGCTTTCACTAGAGATTTAGCCTTACGTGACCTCACTGAAGTCACTGAAACTGCACAGAGGAGAGCCTGCTTCTAATTTGCTTTAACTTTGTAATATGATAGCAGGTGGAAAGCTGGCAGGCAGATAAAAAAAAAAAAGTTTTTGGGTTTTGTGATGGGAGGAGAGCAGCAAAGGGAGGGAAGGAGCAGGTTGCGAGATAAAGTTGAGTAGCGGGAGGGAACGTGTGTGTGGGAGCTGAGCTGGAGGCTATTGATTGGCAGCCAGGTCTTAACATCAGATGCATAAAAGGAAATCGAAGAGACTGCCCAAATATTACCAGGATGAAAGGCAGGATAAATAGCACAGAGCTGAATGCCGGGATGGTCTGCCCTTCTGGAAGGGCAGCAGGTCTCCCCTTTTAACTTGGCATAGGGATTGCATAGCCCCACGCCGCGCTCTCCTCTGTACCAGTGTGTGCTCGTGCTGGGTTTGACAGCAGGATTGTGGGGTAAAATTACCCTCCTCTGTCTGTGGACAAAGCGTGTGGAGTGTCTCGGATGCTTCCACATATTCAAAGCCTGGGATCTGAGATCTTTCTTTCTCCAAAAGAAAAAAAAAGGTGAAAATGCATAAATCCTTTTCCACTTTTACGTCTTTGTGCCAGCAGATACCTGAATTAACATGCATGTGTTGCAGAGCTCCACGTGGTGGGGTGGAAAATTAAATGGGAGAGGAGGAGGCTTCTTGTACCAGGGAGCCTGTGAAATAGGTAGTGGGAACAGAGGCAGGTTGCACAGTCCTTGGAGGGAGAGAGTCCTGCTGGGAAGGTTCCAGGTAAGTCTTAGGAACCCCTTTGCTTAATGCTCTCAAGCTCCCTTTCTCTCTCAAGACCCCTAGGATTTTGCTAAATGCCTAATTTCTCTTTCAGCAGTGTTAGGATATGTGGAATTAGGAAAGAGGTTTGAAATTTCCACACCACCTTTAGTGGCTGCTAAAGGGAGTGAGTTACTTAAGACTAGAAACAAAAATTCTTCTTGCAAAAAAACGCCCAAAACCAAATAAACAAAAGCTGTGAAATTTTCATCCCTGCTGTCAGTATTTGTTTTTGGGGCAGCAGCCTTTCGCTGTGCTGTGGTAGCAAATTGCAGTCCTGGAATCCCGGAGATTAGAAACAAGCCTGAGTAGCAGACAGCTGGTGAATGTGTTTTAAAATTGTCTGTTTAACCCAAGGCTGCTCCACTGAATGCTTTTTTAACTCTTATACTTTTAGTTAGATGTGCGATATCTGTGGCCTTTCCATAAGCAGACAGCCTGCATGAATTGCATGCTTCCTATTGATGGAGCTGAGCGCAGTCTTGAGCTTCTGTTAACTCGCCAGCAGTAGTGTACTGGAAATTTCTGTTTCAGAAATAGGTCTTCTATAAATGATTTAACATCAGGCCATTGAAATGCATTTGTGTTTTCCTTCTTAGGGCTATTAAAGATGTAGAGAAAACATTTAGCACCAAATTAATGGTTGCATTTTTGTTTTAATCCTGCAGATGGGGTTGATTTATATCTCAAAAATAGGTGCTGCAGAGAGGAATTATGATATTACACAATTTTTCAGTTGTACTTAATTTTTTTCATGCCAATATTTTCAGCTAGATGCTGTCTCTTTAATGTGGTGAGTTTTCTTTTTCATTAACTGTAAGGCACTGCATTTTATCCTCTAGTTTGTATTCCTTTGTTGGTTGAAATGCTTGTCTGAGGTCTATAGTGATCAGGAAGCTGGGACCAGGCAGAAGGTGCAGGTGCCCTTACCCCCATCCCGTTCTTGTGGAGGGATGTAAAAGCAGAAGGGCGGCAGGCTGCCTGCAGTCTCTGGGGGGAGGCAGAGCTAGCTGAAGAGAAAGAAACAGTGCGCTCCTACATGCAGATAGGAGAGAAGAAGATGGGATTAAATGATAAGCAGAGATTTTGCACAATAGTGGCTGCTCTGATAAGATCTGGTTGGCTTTCCCTTGAGGATTGTACAGAGATAAACAGCCTTATCTCATTAGCACCTCCCTTTCCTCTTGCTCTCTGATGATTGCTTTAGGTTTGATGGCAGGTGGTGATGGCAGGACTTGCTCCGATCCGGGGTGCGGTGCTGGAAATGCAGCACATCCTGAAGCCTGAGATGTTAGGTCACGTGCCGTTCCTTGCAGCTGAGATTAGACTCTAGCTCAGTTCATGTATTTATGCTTGGACCTTCCTCCTCACAGTGTTTAGTGCTCTCAGTGCATGAAAGCAACCATTAGAATCACTGGATTTAGTTTTTGAATAAAAGAGCTTTCTTATACTCACTCCCACTAACACAACTCCTGGAGCAGCGATGGAAATGAGCTTAATTTTGTAACTGTGGAGAGCATGATGGTTGGGTCTTTGAAAATTGATCTGGCAAGTATTAAAAAAGAGAAGTGATGTTTTTTGATATGCTTTCAAGTTAGGTCACTAATGATATTACTGCAACATCGCAGTCGCTGAAAATGTCGGTTCTCTGAAAGAAATACACATTAGATGCTCCCTAAATGTTGTATGGAATACTGTCTTCAGTTTGGGGCCCCTCACTACAAGAAGGACATTGAGGTGCTGGAGAGTGTCCAGAGAAGGGCAACGAAGCTGGTGAAGGGTCTAGAGCACAAGTCTGATGAGGAGCGGCTGAGGAAGCTGGGGTTGTTCAGCTTGGAGAAGAGGAGGCTGAGGGGAGACCTTCTTGCTCTCTACAACTACCTGAAAGGAGGCTGTAGCCAGGTGGGGGTTGGTCTCTTCTCCCAAGTAACAAGCAATAGGATGAGAGGAAATGGCCTCAAGCTGTGCCAGGGGAGGTTGAGGTTGGATATTAGGAAAAATTTCTTCAGTGCAAGGATTGTCAAGCACTGGAACAGGCTGCCCAGGGAAGTGGTTGGGTCCCCATCCCTGGAGGCATTTAAAAGATGAGTAGATGTGGTGCTTAGGGACATGGTTTAGTGGTGGACTTGACAGTGTTAGGTTAACGGTTGGACTTGATGATCTTAAAGGTCTTTTCCAACCTAAACGATGCTATGATTCTATGATCCATGCACATCCCCACTTGCTAAAAATGGTATGAGCAATTTCCAGCCCTCAAATGCTTTTTTCACCAGCTCCTGCTGGAGGTTAACACTTCATATATGCTGGTTTATGTGTGTGATTGTTTGAGTGATCCTCTGACCTTCAGCCAGAAAAAGCAAAGGTTTAAAGTCATTAAGGTCTTTCCTGGGATATATTAGGATGTGCTCACCTGTCCCCCAGGCTGATTTGGGTCGGGGGGGAGTGGAGGGACACCCTCCGTTTTCATCAAATGGAGAATTGCCACTGTGATAAAAATAAGACTTTGCATTTATATAGTGTCATGTTAAACGAATCCACTTGGAAGCATATACGTACAGCATATTTAGCACTTAAATTAACCACGGTGGTTGAAGAATGGAGCTTTTCTCTTTTTTAATTTCATGTATTTAAACCCACCCTATTTTCTGGAATGTAGAGAAGCTAGCTGCAGATTTGTGCAATCTTGCATACTTTTCCTATGTGTTTTCTTAATGGCTCTACTCTTTGTTAATTGTGTCTCCTCAAAATTAGGCATGAATCCTGCACAGCTCTGCCTAGCTTTCACTGCAGGCATATCTCCAGCTAACTCTGTGGCACTACCAGCAAGGGCAAAGTGACAAGTACATGTTGATCATCACAGCCTCTTTAAGCCCAGGGACCTAAAAAGGGTTTAGAAATGAAAATACTGCTTAGCATGACAAAAACGTCCTCAGGTTAGGTTCCTCACTTGGAAGACTGGTGGTACATGTGAACTCTGCGCATTGCGGCGGCATGTCTTGCTGAAATTGCAGAAGTCCCCACTTTCACATCCCAGGTCAGGGAGGAGAGGAGATGCTTTTCAGCTGGTGGTATTTATAACTCATTTTGGACTGTAGCATCAGGTTATGTTTTTATGCCACTTGTTGCTGCCATTTAAATTTAAAATTTAAGAACAGCATTTCCCTTAAAAAAACTTGATCGTTATGTTGACTCTGAGGGTGTTCCCTGTCAGCTCTGCAGTAATGGCATCTGGGTTGAGAAGGCTCTCAACTTCATTTTAGGCTGTATTTCCAATGAAAAAAATTGGCCTTTGGCCTTAGAAGATATGCAGCTTGGAATATAGGTATTACCTTGTAGCAGAGCACCTTTAAATTATGCTCTGTGCATTTGCTTTGTGCTGTGTCCACAGCTGTGACTAGATGCAGGCAGCAATGCTGAGCAGAGGATGGAAAAGGCTTTGGGAATTAAGCCCTTGCAGATGAGCAGGTCAAAAGTAGAGGGGAAGAAAACTGAAACCCATCACTGGTTCTCTGAGTTCTTTGCTGTACCTATGTGGGTTAATCTAATCTCTTAATGTGACACTACAGTTGTCAAAAGCAGAGCGGAAACATTAATGTTGTGTATCTATTGTAGGCACTGTTGTGGTGCTACTGACTGTGGTGTGCTGGATCAGGAAAAAGCAGTTCTTCCAAATGATATGCTTCAGAGTGTGGCCAAAATAAAATGAAAAAACAGTTGCTACAATTCTCACAAACAGCTGTGAGAAGTTATCTGGAGCTCTGCTTAAAAACCTGTGTAGCACACCAACAGCTCAAGATTTGCAGATCTCTGTAACCTTTATTGGAAGTAATCTTCTGTTTGCATGAGCAGGAACTCCTCTGACTACCAGACTTGGGGAGAGCAAAGGCCCGTTTATTTCATATATCACTCTGATTTTTCTGGCAGACTGTTTATTGGGGGACAATAGCTTGGAAAAATGTGGTTGTCCTCATTGTGTTGGGCAGTGATTTGAGGATGTAGTAGAAAGGAGCATGGGGGAGCAGGGACGGATGAACTGTAAGTAGCTTTTTTTTTTTTCCTCTACATGAATGCATTGGAAAAGGCCAACTCGTGGCCCCATCTGCTTTGGTTTTGTTCCCTAACAAAGTATTAGTGGACAAACCCAGCAGTATGTTTTCCTACTTCTGAAACATCTGAAATAAAAGGTTTTAACTAGCATCCTTTTATATTTCTAAAGGGTCTTTTATCTGACTTTATCAGGAATGTATCAAGCCTCCAGCGGGGAAAACTTTGCCATTTAAAACATTTTTTTCCCCCTAAAAGTCGTCCTGAACCTCTGAAGCCCAAGGTACTCTTAGATGGGAAAGCTAAGATTATGCGGGAGCTGTAACTTTTAAAAAAAGTAATACTTTTCCTTTTTATACAGTGGGAAGAAATTGGTGAGGTGGATGAAAACTACGCTCCGATACACACATACCAAGTATGCAAGGTAATGGAACAGAATCAGAACAACTGGCTTCTGACCAGCTGGATCTCTAATGAAGGGGCATCCCGCATCTTCATTGAGCTCAAATTCACCCTGAGGGACTGTAACAGCCTTCCAGGAGGACTTGGGACTTGCAAAGAGACTTTTAACATGTATTACTTCGAATCAGATGATGAAGATGGGAGAAACATCAAAGAAAACCAGTACATCAAGATTGATACCATCGCTGCTGATGAGAGCTTCACTGAGTTAGACCTCGGTGACAGAGTTATGAAGCTAAACACAGAGGTGAGAGATGTTGGACCCCTAACGAAAAAGGGATTTTACCTCGCTTTCCAGGACGTGGGTGCCTGCATCGCCCTGGTCTCTGTGCGTGTGTACTACAAGAAATGCCCATCGGTGATCCGCAACCTGGCCCGCTTTCCTGACACCATCACGGGAGCGGATTCCTCACAGCTGCTAGAGGTGTCGGGCGTCTGTGTCAACCACTCAGTGACCGACGAGGCGCCGAAGATGCACTGCAGTGCCGAGGGGGAATGGCTGGTGCCCATCGGGAAGTGCTTGTGCAAGGCAGGGTATGAGGAGAAGAACAACACCTGCCAAGGTAAGGGTCTGCAGGGAGGGTGCTGTGCTGAGGCTGCTGAGGTGATGTGAAGCCTTGGCTTTCTTCTCTTCCATGTCCTTCCTGCCTGGTTGAGTTGACAATGATGGGTCAGGTTCTCATTTCCACTGAGGTCCTTTGAAGGACTGTGACAGCATGGAGAGAGGCCTTGGCCTGATGTAGTGGGGCTTGACACCTGTGTACAGGTCCTTCCCGTGCTTACAGGGCTGTGGACCAGGAGAATCTGGCATGCCACTGTTACCTTTGGAGGACTGTACTGTTGGGTCCATGAGGCGACTGCAATCTTATCTGTTATTTAAAGCCTTACATTACTTTTCCTCAGTATCGGGGTTTCCTTATGAATTTTAGAAGATTGGTTTCTTTTTTCTGGACTGTACCAGGGAATGTTTGAATTTAATTTCCCTATGCAAGATGTGTTTTGTTTTTGTATTTAAAGGAGTATGTTTTTCTCTCTTTATCGCTCTATGGGGGGGTGGAAGGGAATTTGATGTGATGTGAGTTGATTGATTTTTTTTTTTTTTTTCTTCTCTGGTAAATAGTTTAATACAAAGCTGTTCAGCTGTTCAGGATTAAACCTAAAGACCCACTGATAAAAATGCTTCCATATGTGCTGAAGTTTTCATACAAGTAGCTGGCTGAGGTTCCTGCATTGCTGGTCAGCATAGGTCTCCTGAATCATCAGGGGCCTTGTGCAAGAGATCTAGGGTATCTGAAGCTCAAGACCTAAAAAAGAATACTTTTAAAGAAGTGCAGCGTACTCTAAGTGTATAATTTCATTTTATGGTTTGCTGTATTACATACTTGTTTTTAAAATTGGCCCTTCTGTTGTAAATACGTAACGGTTTAAAACCTATTTGGACATAAAAGACAAGGGGAAAGAAAAAAGATTTCAATGCGGTTTGCTTTTTGCAAAATTGTAATATGTTGGTCATCAGTCCCATCTTAATTGCCTCGTACTTGCAGCCACTTAGTAATAGATAACCTGCGAGGAAGGCCGAGGGATTCTTCTCCAACCGAAGTCGGTGTTGCATTTTCTCTTCACCTCACTTCAGACACTCATGATTGGTGTTTGTAGTGTTGGTGCAAAGGATAGATCAGTGCATATCCAAAGCAAACTGTGGCCTTG